>NC_084516.1:2865000-2932500 GCF_024500385.1 Phyllopteryx taeniolatus
AGCTAAAACAACAAGAGGCCTGAATTTATATTGAGAATTCATGTTTATATTGATTTATTTTTTACGTTAACTGTGTCGTTCTTTGAAAGGTAAAGTGGTTAAAGCCTTGATTTGACTGGAGCTAGTGCTCTTAACACAAGGTTTGTGACAATTCCACCTGAATTCCTATAAAATTGACCCTTTCAGGCAACAGCCACCAGTTACTAAAATACTTGGGGGAGTTATGCTTTAAAATGTTGTTTTGGCCAACTGATGAGTCATTTCCATATCATGTTTAAACATGTCAGCTTGAATAAATTCCAAAACGTGAACTCGGGAGCATAATTGCATGTATTCATCAATGAAAAATACCAATGTGCTTGCTAAACATAGCTTTTTCTGATTTTCTGAAAACTTTCCAACATGACTAACAAAAAGCTACATGCACTATTAGCATTTTGTTGGCATTTTAGCTTGTCACTCCAGTTAGCATGTAAACAGAGAGCTTTAAATAGTTTATTAAAACAAAGTTGTTATTTTTACTTAATTAAATCTGCAATGTGTAACCATCATTTTCACACAGGCCGCTACTAAAGGAGATGACACAATGCCGATTAAGCCGAACAGCTCATTTAACATCTTGCTGTGTTTTTCACAATTTTTCATATTTTACGTTTTATATTTCATGCTGACAGTGAAGTTCCCGCACTCTGCGCTTATGAGTACACACACACACACACAAAAATATGTACCGGAAATGATGGACTGGAATTGGCGCATTTTTTCTAGCAACAGGTGGGGCACGACCCCCTTGTCTCATTATTTAACAAACATTATTTTGTGTTTCTGTAGCAGAAAGTAATCGTAATAATTGCCTCTTCCGAATAATCCATTTGTCTCCCCCACTGGCTGTCCTTCAAAACAGAATGAAAACGTTCTAGAATCACACGGTGGGTAGGCGGGGGCCAGGCGTAGCCAGCATCATATGAAAGCGACGGCTCGCTTGTTGTCAGGCAGAATTCCAACCTCGGTGGAGACTGAAACTACGCACCGCGGCATTAAAGCTCTAATTCGATGACGATGACAAAGTTGCCGTTTTACGCTATTCACAGTTTTGACATGAAAATAAAGGTCAAAAACGTTACCAAAATAAAGTCAAGATTTTCAGGACGCACTTGTAATTTTATGGTAAATGAGTCTGAATTTTACGAGAATGAAGTGGTAGCTTTAGAAGACAATACTGTAATGCAAGTAATTTTCGAATAAAGTTAGGTAATTTCAGAATAAAGTCAGAATTTTATATATTATAAAAAAGTAATAATTTTACGAGAAGCCATTTTCCACAAAATAATGGAGTAATTTACCGAGAAAAACTAATAATTTTACAGAAAAATACAGCTGTCATTTTGCCAAAAAAATAATGATGTAATTATTAATGATAATTAATTAATGATGTATTATTTAACAAGAATAAAGTAATAAAGTACAAGAATAATGTCTTAATTTTACTAAAATAAAGCTCTAATGTTATTAAATAAAGCTGACATTTTACATTAGTAAAGTTGTAATTTACGGGAATAAAGTTGTAATTTTAACAAAAATCAACTCATAATTTTACGATATTGAAGTCAGCAAAGCTCTACAAAAGTCAGGAAAAGCCTCCTAGAACATCAGAACTTTATTTGCGGCTAATCAGAAGCACTTTAAATTGTGGCAGACATTTACTCCGCGTCGCCATTGTGCACAGTATATTTGAATCCAAAAGCTAGTTTATTTTTAGCCTTGTCGCGTGTCTTTTGACGTAGACCTGTTAATATCTGCCGGCCAATAAAGTTATTTAAAAAAAACTAAAAAAAAAAATGTCGGCGGTCTGTAACAGACAACACGTCTGAGACATACAACACGTAATGCACGGCTCAGACTACAAAACAAATATGCTCTTTCACGCTTGCACTATGTCAGACTACTGCAATAAAACCTTGTATTCCGATACCGCCGCATCCCGTTTTTTACGATCAGTAGGCTTTATCTTGTCAACTCAAATGCGACCGGATACACCCGTTACCGTGGCGACGACAACAAGATTGGAGCGCGCCGACTGTATTATAAAAACAAAATGGGGAAAAACGTGTGTTGGTGGTCACCGGTGCTCAGGACAGGAGAGGACGTTCGTTTAAGGCGTGCTTGAGGTATGTTCACGTACTTTTAATACGATACGGCTCGCAAGCAGGTAGCGCGAACGGTTGGACGTAAACATGCCGCCGTTCTGTCGAATCATGCTCTAAAGTTTCGGTGTGGGTGAAGTCATTTAATTAAAAATGGAATAATAAGTCATTTAATTCCAGTAAGTTAGCACCCATTATTTCTGTCATGTTGTAATGTTGGTTTGACCTGACTGATTAAAATACACGACCTGACTGGAGCAGTGATTTCTAACCTTTATGGAGCCAAGGAACATATTTTGCAATTGAAAAATCTCCCGGCACGCCAACAAACAAAAATGTCACAAAAAAGTGGATACATTAATGACTGTATTTACTTCCTGCCATCTAATAGAAGACCATTCATTTGTTCTGTCTGTCACTATGCCTCACTGGCATAAATAAAGGAACAACGATATATTATTTATTGTAAATAGAATTTTTTTGAGCAATTAGGTATATACAGTCATTGAACAGGTCATTTAAATCGACACATTCCTCCATCTTGTGATCGGTTATCGTTTTTTAAAACTCTGTGATCGGCCCCAAAAATCCTGATCGTGTAAAGCCTAATCTTGATTATGGATTTTGATTTATATATAAATTGATTTTGGTCTGATACTTTTTTTTCTTCTCCATAACAGAAAAACCTGACATTTGAACAGGGGTGTGTAGACTTTTTACATCCACTGTGTATGCCTTTGGAGTCAATGGAGGGTGCAGTCGCCCCCCTACCGCCGACGCTGCGGTGAACTAAATGGAAAGGAGGCGAGCGACTCTTGTCAGTCTGCCCTTTGTGCCTCGGCCACAAGAGAATCCAGTGATGGCAAAGATCAGCTGTGTGTTTAACATGCGCCGCGCGCGCACGTTGGCACCCGACGACGCGTCCGTTTACTTTCGACTAAACTGCAAATCATCAACTAATACACACACACACACACACACACACGCAATAATCACAGCTACTCGCACCGAAAGCACCATAACAAGTTTGTATTTCGTGTTGGGAGAACAGTTTGTGGTAGAATTACAGCTTTTAGCTATTAATATAGACTAGAGATAGACTAATATGTTTTTTTTGTTTTTTTGTTTTTTTTCCAGGACCGATACCGATTATTAGTTTCAAGGAGGCTGATAACTGATATTTGGAGCGAATATTCATTTGTAGCAAAAGGGAAAATATTGGCGTCAACATTTGGAATAATACGAACTCCAACTCTTACCTTCATTTAAATGCCTTTCACCATATGTTTATTAAACAGCTTTTCAGATTTGCGACATGTTATTATTATTATATTTTTTTTAAATCTTAGACAGTAGACATGTTTGTTTTAAAATTCCAAGAAAAAGTCCAGGGAGCTCCCAGGCTCAGCAGCATCTCTTTTCAAGTTGACTGGGAATGTAAATAAATCATTAGTTCTCTGATGTTTACCCAGTTAAAAAAAAAAAAAAAAAAAAGTCAGTTGCCGATATGCTCAAATGCTGAATATTGGTGACTATAATCGGCCCGTCCGATTATCGGTCTCTGCTTAATATAGACAATTGTAAACATTTGGGGCTGGGGGCTGGATTCCGCATAATATCTCAGTTTTTTGCGGCAGGTCTCAGTCCTGATTTTTGTACTTTGCTGGTTAGCTTAGCTTTAGCCTTCCAGTGTCATGGAAAAACGGGTTTGCCAATCCAGGATAAACGAAGCGTGCTGACGCAAACTACGCCGAAAAAGCACGTCCTCGCTCGCCCTCCACACACTGTTGTCTGCATTGTGTGTGTCTAAACACTCCTCGCGCCACTCAAATGGTGCAAATCGTACATACAAAGGATGTGTTTCATCACATCGGCGTCTCACGAGGAAGGTCGAGCGGACCTTGTGCAATTGAGTTGCATAGTTAGAGTTAAAAAAAACAAACAAAAAAAAAAAACCACAAAGAAACAGGTAAATCCTACATTTTGTTTTGTGTTTCCTATTATTTTCTCAGTTTTGCTTCCCTGTATGTGACATGACACAAACATACATGACACAGAAATTGACCTGGTGATTTTGCGAAAGGCCCTAACACAAAGCCGTGAAAAGGTTGAAAATTGTATCGCACAGTTAGCAGTTCTTTTGATGTTGGCGCTACCATTTCACACCGGCTGACTTTTTTTCAGTTTTTCTCCCGTATAGGCTTTTGTGTTTTTCCACTGCGCTTACCTGAACATTCCCGCGTCTACTTGCCGGCTGGCCGGACATGAAACGACCAAATAAAACTCCACTTAGCCCGCCCGCGATACATTCTGCACCTTCCTGCGATCGATTCGCGCGGCAGCCTCAGACGGCCTCGTCGAAAATGCTCGGGCCTTAAACTGAACATTCGAGGAGGTTTGAGCTCGGAGGACAATGATACCGAGGGTTCTGTTCACGTCACGCCGACTTGGCTGCCCGCCGGGCCATAAAAAGTCCATTTCCTTCGCCCGTGTTGATTAAAAATTGCATTCCCTCACGCTTCTGTTACGTGATCGAGTGCAAATTTGTGGTTTGGCTCTTCTGCCTACCCAATTACTTAGTATGTTATCTTGTGTTGTTACACTTTAGCGTGTCATCTTTTGTCTTTCATGTGCGTTTACTCGATGAGTACTTTGTTGCTGTACTTAAGTAGCTGTCTCAGGTTTGAGGTCGGACCATTGGAGGGTCGTCAGAGCCAAATTCCGTCATTTTTGTTCTCCTGCTCGGTCAGAACCACCCAGAAATCTTTTTCCTGTCTTTGTGTTTATTTGTCACGCTTTCTTCCCATGCTTGCTTGCTTGCTTTCGTCACTTCCACTCTGTGCAGACAGACGCATTGTGTGTTTGGACCACCAAAATTGATACAATAGTGCAGCCCAAGAATTGTTATTTATTTTTTAAAATTCATCTGCTATAGCCAGTTACACTTACTAACATGTAAGTTGGTAGACATAAGTCTCAGGAAGCTTTGTTTGAAAAGACATGGGAAGTCTGCTCTTTTAGTTCGAAGTGTCTGTTTTGGGCTCATTTTGGCCATTTCTAGGAGTCCCTCAAAAATAGGGCCATCTTTTTACAAATGTTTAGTGCTCATCGGCAGCTGAGTGTGTGTTGAGTTTTGGAACATCTTCCGGTGTGCCGGCGCAGACCGACGCTTGATCTGTTCCGCAAGTGTACAGCGGGAGTGGGGTTGCGTTAGCCAGGACGGCTGATTAGTTTCGGGCAGAAAGTACAACTTGGTGCCAGGCAGGGCCAAGGCCAGCGATTCCCAATTTTGTGGTGAGATGCCATAGATCTTTAGGTGTCTTGTGCATAAGAACGGTGGCCCCAAAGTGCAAAAAAAAAAAAAATATATATATATATATTTTTTGTCATTGTGTGTGGGCAGAATAGGGTGGCGAAGTTTGATGGCTTGCCATAAGCAGAAAACGCTAGTAACTCTGGCTCTAAACTTCTTGGGTATCCCCCAAAGAGATTCAAAGGCGACCCCACAGGGACTTTATTTTCATTTTTCCGGAGCTGAGGGTTACTTGAGGTTAAGAAGCCATACCACAAAAGACACATGGAGCCTGCCATTTTGGGTCGAAGCAGCCATTTTTGGATCCTTTTGTCCTTTCCAGGTGTCCTTCAAAACTCCTCGAAGAGATTTTTTTTTTCTTTTCTCCCCGATAGCAACTAAACAAATGGGTGGCGCTACATTGCCCAAAATGTAAGATTTTGTCTTTGTGTGTGGGCAGGATTTGGTGGCAAAGTTTGATGGCTTGCCATGAAACTGAAAACTCTAGTACCTGTGCGCTAAACTTCTTGGGTATACCTCAAAGAGATTCTTCGGCGAGCCCATAGGGACTTCATGATTGTTTTTGCGCAGCAGAGGGTTACGTGAGGACTGTGCTGGCTAATCTTTTTTTTTTTTTTTTTTTTTTAAAAGCACGTCATGCAATGCGTGCGTGTCATTCTCGTAGCCGCGGGCAACTGAAACCGCTAAACCTGTTTTCTAACATTTCCCCTTCCGCCAGTGTCCCGCCGTGACGACCGACTTTTGAGAAGTCACATCAACACCGAACTGCTTGCCTTTTCCCTGCGTGAGGCAGCAAGAAAGGGGCCGTGTGTGGGAAGTTGTGGCCCGTGTCAAAAGTGCTGAGTGTGGCGGCGTGGACAGGAAGAAGGAAGTAACTCTGCAAGAATGAAGATGCTTGCTGAGATTGTTTGGTGTCGTGTCTTATACCGAAAGCATGGCCCTCGCTCAAGCTGTCAAATCGTTTTGTTTTTTTTTCCAATAAAGAAAAGGCTTGGCTGTTAGACATTTCGCACTTTGTTTTTGGATGTGTCATTTGTAAATGACCTTGAAGTCTTTTGTTTCTCAAATTTGATATAACTTGGTCTTCTGACACACAATTGACGTATTAGCCTACCGTACAGTTGGTGCAGCAGCTTCAGAGACATCAAAGTTCCTTTCGCACACAACCCGGCACAGTGGGGTATTGCCACGACTTGCACTTTCACACGACAACACTGCGCTCTGCATTGAGATAATTACATGATCAGCATCTGATGTGAGTTAGAAAATCCGTAGAAATGTTGTGTTAGGTGTCGCCATGGGCCAGTTCGAGTCAGCTCTTTCGGGAATTTTTCGGGTACGGCGGCTTGGTAGAAGAAGGATATGCAAAACGTGCTTACGAAGACAATACGTCAATACCATATCGCATTTACGAGCGCGCCACCCATCATCGCTCTTTGACAAATTCAATGTAATGTTACTGTGACGCTGTCTTGGAATACATGTTCGCTATCAGTTAAGAGAGTTAGCGTGTCTACAATTGGTGAAATAAATACTAAAGACTTGCTACCGAGGCAGAAAACATGGCTAACTAGCATTGGCAGGCTAACAGCTTGTTTCCGCTCCGATGTTACTTCACAAAGTGGAGAAGTAGCTGCCAATTTTTGGACTTTTGTACTACATTTTGATTTTATTTAGAAAAATTCAGTTGTTTTTGTTTTTAGGTTTACTGTGGGCCCCCACACCTGCAGTTTCACACATTGGCTTTTTTTTTTTTTGTTCTTTTCAATGGCTCCCCAGTTTACTCAAGATTTTTTGGGGTTAAAGATATCCCCCCCCCCACCCCCGAATACAGTTATAATGGGCGTCAATTATCCGTGGATTTTCGCTATTCCGCTACTTTGTACCCTTCCACGCAACCTTTGTCCCACCTCGGTTTTACCTCCAAAGCAAGTGTCCGTCACCGGCGGGCCCCAAATAGTCCCACTTTGTGTCACCCACAAAGAATCGCCTCCCTCTGACACGTTTTCCCATCAGAAAAAAATGTGACGTCCACGTCATATTCCATCTGTTGTTCCTCACTGCCCTCTAGAGGCGCTTGTGGGGCATTACAGCAACGCAGCCTCAAGTGTTCCGTCATTTCTGTCACAATATTAGTGAATGTTCACTACTATGCACATTCATTCCATCTTTCATGAGGGGCCCCCAAAAAGTCCCCCAAAAAATGTTGGTTTGTAGCAGACATTTTAGGCCATTTCCAAGGATCCTTCAAAGACAATTTCCTTGATTTGGTCTGATTATTGCTAATTAGAATTTGCTGGCGCACCATGAAACAGGAAACTCTTTTTAAGATAAATATAACATTTTGTCGGCGTCTCAATCATGAGTGCACCTACAAAAAAAAGAAAGTCTATAAAGACATAGAGAGTTTTTCAATTTAGTTTTAAACGGGCTTCTTGGACATTTTCAAGGGTCCTTACAGAGATGAGCTCGTCCTATAGATTTGGTCCGATTCCGACTAAATTTCAAGCCCGTATACTGCACAGATGGGTGGCACGAAATCGCCAGCCGTTTGAGCTTTTGCCATGTGTGGGCGCAGAATGGTGGCAAAGTTTGATGCCTTTGCATAAAACAGAAACCTACCAGCAGGAATTACTGCATAGTTGAACCGTTTGATCTTTTCACACCTTTGTATAAAGTAGGCGTTGAACCGCTAGTCGACGATAATGTGACGATAGTCAACCTTGATTAATCAATGACGTCATGATTTAGATTTTTTTTGAACCGACCACTCGTTGATTTCAGCGAGGCGTTAATGCCAAAACACACGATTGGCGATTCATCGACTTCAAACTGTAACCGTCATCACAGAGTGGTAGAGTCGACTTGTTGACGAGTCGACTAGTTGCTTCAAGTGTCGCCTTTTTGAATGTTGGCGCAAATCAACACCGCCGACCTCCTTTTTTAGCCTGGACGGGCGTGGGCACGCTTGAAAAGGTATCGGCGCTAAATAATCTGCGCTGAGCGGCGGGCGCATTGTTTCTTCTCCTCATCTTGCCGTTTCATCGACAGGGTGAAAAGAACAATGGCTTCGATGTGCTGTACCACAACATGAAGCACGGGCAGATTTCCTCCAAGGAGCTGACCGACTTCATCAGGGAAAGGTAAGAAGTCAAGCAACATGATTGGCACATACAAAAAAAAAAAAAAAAAACAATCATTTACTCTACCCGAGCCATTAGCATCTTTTACACCCGGCATAACTGCTGCATCATCTAAATTTGAGTGTCACAAAAAAAGCCAAAGAAGAAGTGAAGGAGAATGTCATAGGTATACTCACTGTCATATGCGTATTGCTTAAATATTAATGATTGGATGCACACTACTGCTACTACTATTCATAATAATAATATCCAAAATAATGGGAAAAATATGTAACATAGTAATAATAGTTACTAGGGTAATTATATGTAAATGAAATTTATGAAAACAAATAATCATACATAAAATAATATGTAAACAATACATTTTTAGAAATAAAAATTTCTAAAAATTTTGCAATTTTGCAATATGTAAAATATTACCTGTATGACTAATATAATAGTTTGTAAAATAATAATTTCCAAATAATAATTTGTACAGTAATAACACTGTATAATATGTAAATTAATTCTGTATTTAACTTAAATTAAATTTTAATAACTATGTAAATTTCATGTAAAATCATATCTATAATTTAAAATTAATAAATGTTACTTTTTAATAGAGATTGTAAAGTCATGTCAAAATATGGAAAATAATAATAATTGTAATAACATTAACTGTAGGAATAAAAACAATAATAGTATGTTAAATCATAGTTCTGTAGAAAGAATAATAATCTGTAATATCACAATAATCACATAAAATAATGATTTTAAGGTTTATTTTGATTTGGCAAAGTCGTGTTGACGTTGCTGAGCGACATGAATGCTTGACCATGCCTCCCTCTGGTGGCCGAAATGGCACACTGTTGACTGGACAGTTACAAATGGAGAATATGCAAATTATACAATTTACACGTATTATTTGAGATACTTTTTTTTTTTTTTTTGACATGGATTGGTATTCTTCCAGGAGTGTTATCGAAGAGGCCTACGCCAGGTCCATGACCAAGCTGGCCAAGACGGCGGGAAACTTTTCCCAGCTCGGGTGAGTCCAGAGCCCTTTCTCCCGGGACGAACGCGTACGTCAACGTGCCTGTCGACCGCAGGACGTTTGCGCCGGTGTGGGAGGTGTTCAAGGGCTCCACGGAGAAGCTGGCCATCTGCCACATGGAGCTAGTGCGCAAGCTACAGGAGCTCATCAAAGAAGTGCACAAGTACGTGGAGGAGCAGGCCAAAGCGCACAAGAAGGTGAGCGCCGATCGGTGGTTTTAATTGGGACCACCCGATCACATTTTTTCGCATCTGAGTCCCAGTCACTTGATTTTGAGTATCCGCCAATACTGATTGATTACCTTGGCGATGCAGAAAAAAAGTGCGCATCCAAATTGTCTCAATTTTCTCCCTTTGTAATGTCCTCATGCCTTCCTTGAAATACAGTTTTCTCTATTTTTTTTAAACAGTAGTTTTTGTCTCATAACTGTCCGAGTCTACTAATTCTACTAAGATTTTTTCTTAATTCACAGAAAAATGAAGATAGCTGCTTTTGCGTTTGAACTCTTCATATGTTTCTGATACAGCGCCGTTACACCACAATTGCATTTAAAATTGACACCCAACTTAGTTTAACACTGGCCAAAAATAACCAACAGTAATGGCAGAGCTTTACTGGAGGCGGCCACCTACACATTTCATATGCAGGAATAATCCCGGTAGGTAACAGTCGCTGGGGACATAGTGATCTCATTGTCGTCGTTGTTAGACAAAAGAAGAGGTGGCGTCCACCTTGGAGGCCGTGCAGAACATCCAGAGCACCGGGCAAGCCCTGCAGAAGTCCAAGGAGAACTACAACGCCAAAACGGTGGAGCAGGAGCGCCTGCGCAAGGAAGGGGCAACTCAGAGAGACGTGGACAAGGTAGGACGGCACACTGAAGCCTCTTGCACACTGCCCGGGTTCGTCCCGTGTCGCCGTTCTGCGTGAAAGGTATCAAATTTCACCGTATTCTCTCCGCTCTGTTCGTACCTTCGCAGGCGGGAATAAAAGCCAAAAAAGCCACGGAGACCTACAAGTCGTACGTGGAGAAATACGCCTATGCCAAGTCTGACTTCGAACTCAAGATGGAGGAAACGGCACAGGTATGACTTTTGTCCTTTTCTTCGATGTAAGCCTGCTGTCGATATCATTACATCGAATGTTTGGATATTTTGGTGTTGTCAGCACAGAAGCGGTAGTGAAGTCATAATTCGAGTAAATGGCTTTGAACACTTCTCGGCCAAATGGAGGTGGAGCAGGATCTTCCAATGGATTGTGTTGTCGGAGTTAATGTTCTTTCTGCTGTGTGGGATGTCAAAACATCCCTACTTTGCCATTTTGTGGTCAGAACATCTTCATCTCCATCCCACAGTTTCATTTGACCACTTTGTAATTTCTTGTGTCATTCTCAGAGTTTGCCCACATAAAGTCAACCGCAAAGCAGTATTTAAAGGTTTAATTTAAAGCGCTTTTACTCCCCTGTGGTCTGTCTTCCTGTTTCACATGGACATGAAAAATGCACGTCTCGCGGTGGACAAAAGACCACCCAGACGTATGACGACATGATACATTCAGGATGTGCATTGTGTTGTTTTCATGGTTTTTGTCAATTGGTTGCAGAAATTCATATGCTTATTTTGGGGGGAGAAACGTCGCTGTTTTTTTTTTATTTTTTTACTTTATAAGGTAACTTTTTGGTAGGGGAAAAATATTTTTTCAAGATTAACTTTTTTTTTGAGGGAAACGAATCACATTCTTACTCGATACATTTGTGATTTGCGCTTTGCTAATTCACTTACTAGCTGATTTTTGGGGGTGAACCTATCCTTCATTATGAAAACTGAAAAACGAAGTATTTATTTGGCACCATCTTGTGGCATCTTGGTGCCAAGGAACTATGTTGAAGTGAATTTTTGGTTCACGGCAGAGCTCTGTCCCTATTTCCCACAAATAGCAGGGGAACACTGTATGGATTAACAAAAAAAATACTAATTAAATTTGAAGTTTTCATGATAAAATGTAATTTCTCTAGATGAAAAGTCATATTTTATTCAAGATAAAAAGTCACGTTTTCCAGAGAGAGAAGTCGTTTGGTTCTTGGATGAGAAGTTTTGTTTTTCTAGTTTAAAAAGTAGTACTTTTTTGACATGAGAAGTTTTTATTTTTCCTAGTTTAAAAAGATGTATTTTTATTTATGAAAGGTGTTGGTTTTCCAGAAATAAAAAGTTGTTTTCTAGAGAGTGACGTCGTGTTCTTCCTGTATCAAATGTTTTATTTTCTAGATGAAAGGTGTTTTTTTTTTTTAAGTTTTCTTTTGCTTGATAAAAGGTGTTTTTGTGAAATGAAAGACCTGATTTTTTTTCTAGAGATAAAAACAAAAAAACTTTCTAAAATAATAAATTGTATTTTTCTACGTAAAAAGTTGTACTTTTCTCAGATTAAAAGTTTTGTTTTTCTAGATACTTTTTTTTTTTCTAATAAAAAAGTTGGCTGTTTTCTAGATATAAAATGACAAATTTTCAAAAATAAGTGTTCTTTTTCTTGATGAAAATGTCAATTTTTGGGAAATAAAAAAAGTCGCGTGATCGAGAGAGAAGTAATTTTTCTAGATCCAAAAGTCTCTCTTTTTAAGAAAGAAATGATGATGATGTTTTATACAGATGAAATTTTAGTTTTCATTTTTTTTCCTCGGAAAAAAAGGTTTTATTTTTCTAGATTACAAAAAAATTAAACTTGAAAAAAAACCCACTTTTATCTCAGATTAAAAAAAAAAAAGAGTCATATTTTGTTTCATGTTTCGTGTCGATTCATTGCAGAAATTCCAGGACATTGAAGAAAGCCACATCCTCCACATGAAGGACATCATCAAGTCGTACTCGCAGTCTGTGGAGGAAACGCACGTCCAAATAGGAGAGGTGAGTACACACACACACACACACACACACGCACCGGAACATTCCAGCGGGTGGAAGTAGGTGTTGACCCGACCGGGTTCACTCGGCGTCATATCAATTAGTGTGCGCTTTGATCTCGCTAATCGTTTAACTGGGAAGCAGGAAACCTGCCATTCGGCCCTCCGCGCCCAACAATTAAAAAGTGATCAAAACTGATCTAAAACGCCTCCGTCACGCTCCCAGCGTCGCCGCCACTTGTTTGCTAGCTTTTACAGTTCAGTCCGCAAGCAAGTGCCGCGTGAAGATGCTCTCTGTGCTCTACTTCTTGTCACGTCCATCGAGGGGCGCTCCGCTCCGCAGAAAAAACCTCCAGGTCCGCCTGTTTCTTAACTTGATTGAGGAGTAGCAAAGTTGCACTGAAAAGCAAAAAAAAAAAAAAAAAATGGGGCTAAAGTTTATTGCAATTTTATGAGAGCAAAGTCACACAAATACAGGCTTATAATACGAAATATAAATCACTTTTTTTTTTTTTTTAGCTAGCTGCATTTTTAAGGGACATAAAGACAAAAAGTTGTACTTTTCCAAGATAAAAAAAACATTTTTTCAAAAGGGAAAAAATATGTATATGTATATTATTGAGAGAAAAAAAAAAGAATTAGTGGTATTTTTCAAGACATTTTTTTCCTAGTTAGACTTTGATACATGTAAATTGTATTTTTTCTTCAAGAGACGTAATTTTTTTTCCAAAGTAAAAATAATTTTGTGCACAGAGAAAAATGCAATTTTTTTTTTAGAATTAGATTTGTATTTTCCAAAATAAATAAATAATATTTTTATTTGCAAGATAGACCCCCAAAAATATAATGACAGATAAATTGTATGTTTTTTTTGTTTGTTTGTTTTTTTAGGGTTTAAGTTTTTTTCCCTGGAGCCTATCCCAGCAATCATCGGGCAGGAGGCGTGGTACACCCCGAACTGGTCGCCAGCCAATCGCTGGGCATATTTAAACAAACAACCATTCGCACTCACACTCACACCTACGTTTAGAGTCTTCAAATAACCTACCACGCATGTTTTTGGAATGTGGGAGGAAACCCGAGTGCCCAGAGAAAACCCACGCAGGCACGGGGAGAACATGCAAAGTCCACACAGGCGGGGCCGGGGATTGAATCCCGGTCCTCAGAACTGTGAGGCAGGCGCTCTAACCAGTCGACCATCGTATTTTCTCAGGAGAGTCATTGAGTCATTTGATAAGTGATATTTTTTGGGAGATTTAAAAGTTTTATATTATTAATATATAAATATTCAAAGATACAATACATTAGTTCTTAAAGAAAGGTAATAATCTTTAAAGAAAAACTACTTTTTTTCAGATAAAATGCAAATGTTTTAGGGAAAAAAGTTATCTTTTTCAGGAAAATAGTTGCGGCTTTTCAAGATACTAGTATTTTTTTTAGGTTTTATCCCACTTATTTCTGTAATAATAATGAAAAGTAAAAATACAATACAAATTGTAAAAATACAATATGAAATATTAAAATGGTATACAAATTTTGATGTATTCTTTAAAAAATGTGACTTAATTCTTGTAAGATTTCATACTCGTAGTCCATTTATTCTTCTTCTGAGTGTGACTGTAATCGGCCTTCATAATAAACAACAAGCTATTTTGTTCCGATCCTCTATTATCCACCGAGAGGCGCTCACGTCCGCACAGAAAGTCTGCCGTGGCCGCCTGCGGCTGCAGCGGCAAGCAAGTTGGAAGCAACGTGCGGCGACAGACCGCCGCGGGTTATTTAGCAACACGCTTGGTGTGATGGCCGCTGCCGCTCCTCGTTTTTCCGTTTCCCAGCCAGGAAATCACAAGCCGTCGTGGTTCGGGATAAGTTGTCTTTCCAAAGCGGGCGACGAGGCGGCGCTGCACTCCGCGCTCATAGTCGGAGGAGAGGGCGCAATATTGTGCTGAGTCACCGCGGCTGACGGCATGCGTGCTGACAAGCTGAGCAAATGTGTACATGCACTCAACACTCGGAATAGCTCACGTAAAGAGCAGCATGCAATAAATATAACACGGAATATATGTCACGGACATGAAATGGCACTCCATTATTTGGGGGCGGGGGTGGAAAGCATTTTTCAGTAGTAGGGCAACGTATAATATGATAGCCACTTTTATGTAAGCGTTTGCAAGGGTTGAAATAGACCACCTCAAATCCCCCAAAGTTGCAGAGGTAAAAAAAATAAAATAAAAAATTCAAACTACCGTAAACCCCCCCAAATTTATACAGGTAAAAAAAAAAAAAAAAAAAAGACATTAAATCTCAACACTTTAGCAGATTGACATAAGATTACCTTAAATATCAAAATCTTGAGCAGTTAGTCCCTCCAAAAGTTCCACAAGTTAAAAAAAAAAAAAGACTGCTGTAAATGTCCCGAATGTTGCCCAGTTTCAAATAGGTTTTTTTAAATTGCACAGGTTAAAATAAGAAATCAAAAGTAAGATGACCGAAAATTCCCCCAAAGTTGTTCTGGTTCCAATAAGGCAACCATAATAATGTTGCCTTAAATCACCCAAAGGTTGCACGGGTTGAATTAAAGCTACTGTAAATTCCTCAAAAGTTGCGCAGGATAAAGTAAAGCCACTGTACATAAGACTACCTCAAATTCACCAAAGGTTCTTCGGATTTCAATAAAGCTACTTCGAATCCTCCCCCAAAGTTGTGCAGTTTGAAATAAGACGACCGTAAATCCCGCAAAAGTTGCACAGGATGTAGTAAGACTGCCATAAACCCCCTTTAAAATTGCTCAGGGTCAATTATGACCACCTAAAATCACCTAACAGCTGTACAGGTTGAAAGAAGATGACCGAAATCCCATAAAAGTTCAAATAAGACAACCATAATTATCCTCCAAAAGTTGCACAGGTGTAAATAAGACTACCACAAATCCCCCAAAGTTTACACAGGTTTGAATAAGATAAATCCCACAAAAGCTGCACGTTCACCCGAAGACAACCTGAAATACGAGCAAAAATTGTGTTGGTTCACTTATGACTAATACCCCCAAAAATCGGTCAAAGTAATCTAAAAATAGGTCTCAGTCCGCCTGGATCCGGCTCTGGACCCTTCTCATCTGTGGCAGGTGAACATGCGTCATTGATGACACACGCACGCGCACGGGTCGGCAAATGCGACGATACGCACCACCGATTGAGTGATTTGAAGCCATCCTAGAGCTCATGCGTATTTCCAACTCGGCGAGTAAAAGCGTGAGAAGAGGGAGACAAGAGTGTGAGGCGGGAAATGGTGAAGAGGAAAATGCCTTTTTAAAGGGCCAGCGTGGAAAGAAGTGCACTGTGTGTGCGTGCGCGCGTGTCTTTTTGATGCGCGTATGCGTGCGGCAGGTGTATCTGTCAGTGTGCGTGCTGTGTTTGTTTTTGTAAGTGAGCTCGTGGGTGAAAGTGAGGGTGCCTTGAAGGGAGATAGATGCATGTGGGCAAAAGCCTCAGCGGATGTATCTGTGTGTGTGTGTGTGTGTGTGTACATTTGTGAGTGTGTGTGTGTGCGCCCTCCTCATGGCACCAGCACCTGACAGCTTGCGTGAGCGTGCATCCTCCACTCCATCCTACACCTCGCTCTCCGTCTAACATGCTGTACTCACAAAGCTAATGCGCTCCACGGGACCCTCAGGGCGGGCGTGTGTGTGTGTTTGTGTGTGTGTGTGTGTGTGCGTGTGTTACATATATGTGCGTGTGTGTTTGTGTGAGAGTCACTCGTACAGTACATCACGCGCATCTAAATGGCGCAGTGGTGACAGGACACACAGGCGGTCTCCACGCTTCCGTCTCCTCCGAGTCCGTACGTCTCATCCGCTCTGTAAACAAATGCCGCCGCGCTGCCTCCCGTGCCCACAGGGGGGCGATGGCGGCAACAGTGATTCAAAATGACGCCTCGGAGTACAGCGTTTCCCTCCGCTGGATCGTGGATTTTTAACGATATATTTTGAAAAATGTTTTTACAGTATACAGACAGTACCCCACTTACATCCGTGTCGGTAAAAAAAAAAAAGCAACCTCCGCACGTTCAAATTTAAAAAGAAAAAGCCGACTAGAATGCGGAATTGACACGGTGGAAGGTGTGTGCTGAGTTCCACTTGAGTTTGAGTGTTATTGGCTTTTGAACACTGCAAGCACATTTATTTTTACTTCCCCTCACAGATGAGATGTTTTTTATGAAATTAACATTAATGGTGGAAAAAGCTTTGAAAACTTGGTCTCTTTTTTTTTTTAATATCACAAAACTTAGCATTTGAACAAGGGTGTGTAGACTTTTTGTATCCATTGAATGTGTTGCTGCACCGTGTGCGTTTTATAGTAGCAGTATTTTGGAAGGTTAGAATTTCCGAAAGACCTACGTTAATTTCCGTGAGCCTGTATATTCTCATTCGCATTATATGTTAGTATTAAGTTAGCGGACTTTCGTCAGACAAAAGTAGCAGATAATAGTGTGGATCAGTCTTCTTACGTTATATTCCATGCACCAAGGAATAATGAATGTACAAACGTGCACAAATAGGGACTTTTTATTTTTTTCCCCATAATCAGTGACTCACCACACTAATGCTGTTTCTTTAAAAAAAAAAAAAAAAAAAAAAGTGTTAAGCCTTTTTTTAATAATGCGTACATTTTTGCTTCTTTGGGGTTGTGCAGGTTCACAATGAATTTATGAGAAACGTGGAGAACACCTCAGTGGAGAGCTTAATACAGAAACTGGCCGAAAGCAAAGGAACAGGAAAGGAGAGACCAGGTAAGCCACTTCTTGTTTTTATTTATTTTTTTTGTTGTTGTTGTTTTTGGGTGGGCAGGATCATTTCTTGGAGTCATGTTTGTTTCTATTTTGCTTTTTTATCTGGTGACTGGTGTGTTTTTTATGCTTTGCGTCACCGCTCGAGCGAAATGTTCGCTGATCCGAATGGGACGAATAGTCAAACGCACAAATAGAAAATGAAAACACTCGCAAGGGGCTGCTGTCGGCCACGGCTGATATCTAGACGCTCACACGCAGACTGAGTTGGACCAACCATAGCCAACAACTGTACGCATACTGTATTTGAAGTCTATGGAGCCAGTCCGACTTCAGCTCCTCATGTCAACACACTATGCCACGCCCCTTAAAGGCACACATACAACACTGCAGCTGCATACAGTAGAGTATATTATATGTGGAGCCTCAAAACCATAAAAACAGAACCAAAGAACCTCAGAACTGCGAGGCAGATGCGCAAACCACTTGTCCACCTTGCACCCTGAATTGCGTCTTAATATAATAATCAGGTCAGTTGTGCGTAAACAAAGGCGCCCCTGTGGGCGGAGCAGGGCAATTAGACCGGGGCCGAGCGGCCATTGGAGTCGATCGTGGTAATCTGCTGTCAAGGTAGGCAGGCTCGGCATTCCAGTAAGCATGTGTCACATGGGGGGCTTTGACTTAAGCGGGCAGAACCGAGCTTCTCGGCGAGGTCAGAGCTCAACAATGACTCTTGTGTAAACTTTGCCCACAATAGCCCGGCGGCCCCCATCGTGCCGACCCCGCCCCCTGACTCACCTTGTTGTGATGCGCTGTCATCATGCTTTTAAAGGCAGATTCGGGAACCAAAATGCTAATCATGCCGCAAAATGCGATACGTGTGAATATTTAAAGCCCCCGAGGGCTCTGACGTCTGCCCGGCTTCCTCCTCATCTCCACTCATGCAAAACATTACGTCAGGCACCGAGGCGGCTCACCTCTGTGCTGTGTGTGTAAACAATGCGTGACCCACACCCCCACCCGTGTGTCCAGACACCACGCACGGCAAGCTGAGTGGTGGCCCTCATTTGTTTGGACAGCAGAATTAATCGAGCCCGGAAAAGAAAAAAAAACAAACAAATGCGCCGAAAATTCTTGCCCATACGGAGCTGTTCATTAGCGCTTTTGCTGCAGCCGTCAGAAAAATAAACGGTCGGCTGTCTGATGAAATAGTTGAACAATCTGCGGCCCTTTTGGTGCTGAATTGCCACGTTTAGTAACGATAATTAAATTAATTCATTTACAATTACTTAAACAATTATTTAATAAAATAAAATCAAAAAGGTCACTTGTAATAAAATAGTAAAATTAAGTAATAATATCACAATTCATTATCTGCCTTATTTATGATTGCTTTTATTAAAATTAATTTACCACTTTTTTTTTTTTTTACAATTATTTTACAAAAAGTTAAGTGTGTGTAAAATTGTGTATTTGCGCATAAATAAAACAAGTATATTTCAATATTTAAATAAATAAACTCCCTTTAATGTCATTTAAATATAATTTCTTAACCTATTATTTATCCATCCATCCATCCATTTTCTGAGCCGCTTCTCCTCAGTAGGGTCGCGGGCGTGCTGGAGCCTATCCCAGCTGTCATCGGGCAGGAGGCGGGGTACACCCTGAACTGGTCGCCAGCCAATCGCAGGGCACATAGAAACTAACAACCATTCCCACTCACAGTCATGCCTACGGGCAATTTAGAGTCTCCAATTAATGCATGTTTTTGGGATGTGGGAGGAAACCGGAGTGCCCGGAGAAAACCCACGCAGGCACGGGGAGAACATGCAAACTCCACACAGGCGGGGACGGGGATTGAACCCCGCACCTCAGAACTGTGAGGCTGACGCTCTAACCAGTCGCCCACCGTGCCGCCACCTATTATTTAATAAAATCTAATTAAAAATGAGAACATGAAAGTAAAATCTGCAAAATTGCTTTGTAATAAAATCGTAATTAATTTTTTTATTTATAATCAATTGAATCACAATTAGCCGCCACGGTTTCCTCCCACATCCCAAAAACATGCATGCCAGGTTGATTGGAAACTCTAAATTGCCCGTAGGTGTGAATGTGAGTGCGAATGGTTGTTTGTTTCTGTGTGCCCTGCGATTGGCTGGCGACCAGTTCAGGTTGTACCCCGCCTCTCCCCTGAAGATAGCTAGCATAGGCTCCAGCAGCCCGCGACCCTGATGAGGATAAGCGGTAAAGAAAATGGATAGATGGATTAATCACAATTATTCAACCAATTATTGATAAGAATTCATTTAAATATAAAAGGCATTTTTAAAATTGTTTGTATTTATAATTGAATCACAATAAATTAACCATTTTTTAAAATGAAATACATTTTAAAATGTCAAAGATATATGTGAAATTTTTTTGAATAATATTTTTATTGTATCATTAATAATAAATCAACTAAACCATGATTGAACACATTTTATTTCACTCATTGCGTGAATTAATGACGCCCGCGAGCCATGCTTTGCCCATCCCTGCTAATAAACTTTCTATTGCGGAAACGATCCCAAAGTGACACGCTGCGAGGAGATGGGTGGTGGGGGGGCAGGGGGTGCGTTTGGAGTGTTCAATGATATCCAGCTGAGCTGTCAACTGGCGGCGGGCCAGACACGCAAACTCTGCCCACCCCCCTCACGCTCTTCTCAGACACCCACCCACCCGACCGACCTGCCCTCCCAGTGCCATGCCAAGCATATGCGATTTCCAAAAAAAAAAAAAAAAAAAAACATCCGCCGCTCATGCGTGACTGCTCTCCAAGTCTGAAAGAAAGGAAACATCTTCCCCTAGATAAACAAAGTCTGTTTAGGAGACATTTAAGCACTTTGTATAACACTCACGCATCTGCTGTTTATTTTATTTTTGATTTTTTTGTTTTCTTTGTGTGTGTGTGGGGGGGGGGGGGGGGGTTTATTTTTTTTTTACATTTTTTTTTTTTTATAAAGGACCAAATGTGTCGAGCCCAAACTCTAGGCGCTATAACGCCGCTTGTTGCTTTAGCTTGCAAGTTACAGTGCCACCAGAAAGTTTTCACACCCCTTCACTTTTTCCACATTTTGCTGTTAGACTTATTCTAAAGCTGATTTGAGTATAGTTTTCTATTTAAAAAAAAATCGACAAAATATCCCAGAATGACAAAGTACAAGGATATTTTCCGACAGTTGTGCAAATGTATTGAAAATTTAAACATTTCAACATAATAGGTACGTAAGTATTCACACCCATGGCTTAATATTTTGGTGAAGCGCCTTTGGCAGCAATCACAGGCTCAAGTCTTCTTGGGTAAGTCTCTACGAGCTTGGCACACCGGTTTTGGGGCATTTTCTCCCATTCTTCTCTGCAGATCCTCTCAAGGTCAGTCAGGTTGGATGGGCAGCGTCGGTGGACAGCCATTTTTCGGTCCTTCCAGGGATGTTCGATTGGATTCAAGTCCGGACTCTGGCCGGGCCACTCGAGGACATTCGCAGGCTGCTCCTGAAGCCACTCCTTTGTTATCTTTGCTGTGCGCATCGGGTCATTGTCGTGTTGGAAGGTGAATCGACACCCTAGTCTGAGTTCCAGAGCACTCTGGAGCAAGTTCTCGTGAAGAATTTCTCTCTATTTGGCAGCTGTCATCTTCCCCTCTATGCTGACTAGTCGTCCAGTTCCTGCAGTAGAAAAACAGCCCCACAGCATGATGCTGCCACCAGCATGCTTCACAGTAGTGACGGCATTAGCCAGGTGATGAGCAGTGCCTCTTCTTCTCCCGATATGACGCCTGCAATTAAGGCCAAAAGGTTCTATTTTGGTTTCATCAGACCAGAAAATTTTGTTTCTGCAGGTCTGAGAATCCTTAAGGTGCCTTTTAGTGAAGAAGTGGCTTCCGTCTGGCCACTCTACCATAAAGACCTGATTGGTGGAGTGTGTTAGCAACGGTTGAGCTTCTACATGGTTCTCCTATCTCCGCAAGGGAACACTGAAGCTCCGCCTTAGTGACCACAGGGTTCTTGTTCACCTTTCTGACCGAGGCCCTTCTTCCCCAGTTACCCATGTCAGTTGGATGGCAAGATCTAGGAATGGCCCCGGTGGTTCCAAACTTCCATTTCGGAATAATTGAGACCACACAGTGCTTTTCGGGACCTTCAATGCTGCTGAAATTCTTTTATATCCTTCCCCAGATTTGTGCCTTGACACAATCCGGTCTCGGCGGTCTGCAGACAATTCCTTAGACTTCATTGCTTGGTTTCTGCTCTGATATGCACTGCCAACTATGAGACCTGCTATAGAGAGGCGTGTGCCATTCCAAATCATGTTCATCAACTGAATTTACCACAGGTGGACTCCATTCAAGTTGTAGAAGCATCTCAAGGATGATCAGTGGAAATCAGATGCACCGAGCTTGAGTTTGAGTCTCATAGGGTGTGAAGGGTGTGAATACTTGTGTACCAATTATGTTTGAATGTTTAAATTGTTTTATAAATTTACACTATTGTCTAAAAATGTTTTTACTTTGTCATTATGCAATATTTTATGTAGATTTTTCTGTTTTTAAAAGCATACTCAAATCAGCTTTAGCCTAAGTCTGTAACATAGCCAAATGTGGAAAAAGTGAAGGGGTGTGAATACTTTCTGGTGTCACTGCACATAGACTTCAGGAAGAAACTTTTGCCTTTCACTATTTGGTGACTCCCACAGAGTGAGTTGTTGTTATTATTAGCAAATCACGATGTACATGCAAGTCAGTATGTACTGGAATATTCTCAGACACACACACACACACACACACACACACAAACATTCTGTGATGTATAAATGAGAGCATCCAACCGGTCAGTTCAATGTACCAACGACTTTGAGTACAGCGTCTGTCTGTCCTCCCGTGTGATGTGCTATTATTGAATGTCGATTGTGTTTTGATTGGCGTGAACCACACACACACACACACGCAAACATAGAGTAGTTCATGCAGCCATTGTGTGTGTGCCAGCGGTTAAGGGCCGATATTGCACAGTAGAGTAGATCAGTCATCACTGTGCTTTATCCACTTCACTTGGCGTGATGGGCGCCTCTCGTGACTCGCCGCTTGCCTGCGCTTCACATCGGGGTGCTGCCGCACGCCAAACAATGCATCAATGGCCCCCCTCCCCCATCTCTCTTATCCTATCCCAGAGGACGGCGGTCGCGGACGACGCGGCTAATGTATACGTTCCGAGTGAAAACATCGCCGGCTTTTGTTCTTTTCAGGTCAAGGCGTGTTAGCGTATCGCGCCGCGTTGCCGCGGGGCGCTGCCTCTTCCAGTATCTGCTCTGATTGCAAAACGCACTTCCTGTCTTTAAGGCCATGTTCACTCATAAAAAAAAATGTGATACCTTGACTTACAAGTTTAAGTCGCTGCGTGACCAAGCTTGTACTTTAAGAACTCTTTTGTTTGAAACTTCTATTGAGGTACAATTTTAATGCAACTTTTATGCTCAATTTGAGTACAGTTTTTTTCGCCCTAGCGAGTGTTGTCAGGAACATGGCCGGTTTGTCTGCATGTGAGCGTTTGAACATGAATTTTGGCTTACTGTAGCTGCTTGCTTTTTGTATTTTGACAGTTTGTCGTGTTCAATAACAGCTGAAGGCACATCGGCGACCGTGGCAAAAACATTTTCGATCAAGCGACATTGTTTTCTTTCAATACCGAGTAAATGCAGCGGGACGCACGAGTTTTATTGGAGGCATGGCTTGAGCTGGTAATTTCATTTACTAATTCCCCAAATTGTGAGTGAGACGTGGGATAAAGTTTTTATGTGCCGTGTAGCGGCGTGTCTGAAGCTGTCCTCTATCGCGCTACTGTCACGAAAGAAAAGTGTGGCGTATTGCGATTTTATTTTATTTTTTCCCGCCTCAATAAGAAGGCTCAGGTTTGACTTTCAATCTTTGCGATCTGTTCTCTGCCAGGGAGAAGTCAAGAAGGGCATCTCTGAAAGCTTGTGAGCAGATTTGTCCATGTGGATTTAAACACTTGCTCGCATGTAATCTTGTTCTTGTTTGTCTTATTCTAATAAGGTTCAGAGACCTCGCGTGTCCATTGTCAGAACACTTTTATTTATTTATTTATTTATTTTTAAAGAGTGTGTGTATTATATAATCTACAGTGAATCCCTGTTTAATGGGACATTTATAACCATTCAAAATACTACTTCAACACACATGGAGCAACAACACATACAAACAGAGCATATAATGTAACAAAAGTCTGCTTGTTTGATGCTAGCATACTGTATGAAATACCATAGACGGGCTAACAAAAATGAGCATAGCTGTTATGGTAATTACAACCCCAATTCCAATGAAGTTGGGACGTTGTGTTAAACATAAATAAAAGCAGAATACAATGATTTGCAAATCATCTTCAACCTATATTTAATTGAATACACTACAAAGACAAGATATTTAATGTTCAAACTGATAAACTTTATTGTTTTTAGCAAATAATCATGAACTTAGAATTGTATGGCTGTAACACGTTCCCAAAAAAGCTGCGGCAGGTGGCAAAAAGACTGAGAAAGTTGAGGAATGCCCATCAAACATCCCACTGGTAAACAGGCTAATTGGGAACAGGTGGGTGCCACGATTGGCAATAAAAGGAGCGTCCCTGAATTGCTCAGTCATTCACAAGCAAAGATGGGGCGAGGTTCACCTCTTTGTGAACAAGTGCATGAGAAAATAGTCCAACAGTTTAAGGACAATGTTCCTCAACGTACAATTGCAAGGAATTGAGGGATCTCATCATCTTCGGTCCATAATATCATCAAAAGGTTCAGAGAATCTGGAGAAATCACTGCATGGAAGCGGCAAGGCCCAAAACCAACAATGAATGCCCGTGACCTTCGATCCCTCAGGCGGCACTGCATCAAAACCCGACATCGATGTGTAAAGGATATCGCCGCATGGGCACAGGAACAGTTCATAAAACCAGTTCGGCGCTACATCCGTAAGTGCAACTTGAAACTCTACTATGCAAAGCAAAAGCCATTTATCAACAACACCCAGAAACGCCGCCGGCTTCTCTGGGCCCGAGCTCATCTAAGATGGACCGATGCAAAGTGTTCTGTGGTCCGACGAGTCCGCATTTCAAATTTTTTTTGGAAATTGTGGACGTGGTGTCCTCCGGGCTAAAGAGGAAAAGAACCATCCGGACTGTTATGGAGACAAAGTTCAAAAGCCAGCATCTGTGAGGGTATGGGGCTGAGCTAGTGCCCATGGCATGGATAATTTACACATCTGTGAAGGCACCATTAATGCTGAAAGGTACATACAGGTTTTGGAGAAACATACGCTGCCATCCAAGCAACGTCTTTTTCATGGACGCCCCCCCCTGCTTATTTCAGCAAGACAATGCGTTACAACAGCGTGGCTTCGTAGTAAAAGAGTGCGGGTACTAGACTGGCCTGCCTGCAGTCCAGACCTGTCTCCCATTGAAAATGTGCGGCGCATTATGAAGCGGAAAATACGACAACGGAGACCCCGGACTGTTGAACAGCTGAAGTTGAACATCAAGCAAGAATGGGAAAGAATTCCACCTGCAAAGCTTCAACAATTAGTGTCCTCAGTTCCCAAACGTTTTTTGAATGTTGTTCAAAGAAAAGGTGATGTAACACAGTGGTAAACATGACCCTGTCCCAGCTTTTTTTGGGACGTGTTGCAGCCATCAAATTATAAGTTGCTAAAAACAATCAAGTTTATCAGTTTGAACATTAAATATCTTGTCTTTGTAGTGTATTCAATTAAATATAGGTTGAACATGATTTGCAAATCATTGTGTTCTGTTTTTATTTGTTTAACACAACATCCAAACTTCATTGGAATTGGGGTTGTATAAACCTATTGAAAAAGTAGTGTGAAATCTTACCTGATATCATTTTTAATGATTTTGATGATTATAGACATGAGAAACAATGAAAAATTGAAAATGTTTTTAAATGTAGAAGTTATGTAGGAATTTAGTGTTAAATAAGTGGAATTGACTTTCAGAAAGTTATTTACGTTAATTAATCCGTATAGTGTTATTATTATTAGTAGTAGTATTATTAATAATAATGTCTTGTTTGATTTTATTTATTTACAGCACTTTGTTTCAGCTACAGTGCTCTATAAATAAAGTTGAGTAAAATAAATTAAATCTACGATAGATTTATTTTAGAAGCACAAGGTTGTCATACTATATACATATGGAAGATATATAATATACATATTTAGAGTCGCCACCCGTGTGTGTTTGTTTTTTTTGTTCCGCCTCGCCGCGACGGCCACCAGACGTACGTTTGACTCGGCCATTGACCCTGTCTGCCCCGTGGGATCAGCCTCGCCCTGTTTGCGTACACTCTGTGCAGCATGCCAACTTCCCCTCCCACCCTGTGTGTGTGTGTGTGTGTGTGTATCTGTGTGTGTTATTGTGTGTTTGACACAAGTGCGCGTGAGTGTGTATATGTGTGCGATTATTGCGTGATGTACATTTGCAGCATTCACAGCGGCGGCTCGTTGACCCTTTATGTGCCAAATGAACCTAAAAGGATTTTTTTCTTCTTCTTCTTTTGTCTCATTAGGGCCCATTGAGTTTGAGGAGTGTAACGCTGCCATCGCTACTGAAGGTAGGAAGTTTGCTTAAGATAATAATGTACGTAATGTAAAATTTTGAAAGCATTTTTTTTTTTTTATCAACTGCATTTGTATTTTTGAAAGGTGCCAAACCGAGGAGGAGAAAGCCATTTGGCATCCCAGGACGCAGAAAAGACAAAGACACAGATTCCACGTAAATATAAGAATAGATACAGTAGACGTATCATCATATCATGTGAAGATCTGTACAGTTCAAACCAAAAGTTTATATATATTATATAAAAAGACTGTGTGACATGAAATCGATCATTTTGAAAATGTGTGGTCAGACCTGAAGAAACGTGCAAGCAATGCGGCCTACAAAATTGGCTCGGTTACACAAGATCTGTCGGGAGGAATGGGCCAAAATTCCTGTGAGAAACTTGTGGAAGGATATCCAAAACTATTGACCCAAGTCATACAGTTTAAAGGCACAGATACCAAATACTAATCAAATGTATGGAAACTTCTCACTTTGAAGAAAGTAATGAAAAATTGTCTAAAAAATAAATAAAAAAATCCTATCAAAAACAGAAACTTGCTCGAATATTGTTCAAACCATCATGTAATCAACCCGTACTTCTGCTAGTTATCGTGGCATACATGCTATCCTGATTTCGTTACGTCGGCAATGCAAGCACGGGGGCACTTCTGACGCTAATTTCTGTCGACAGCAGAGGGCGATATTGCCAAATATGGCGACCCCCAGGGATCGGTGAAAATTGATGAATTTATCTGTTTAATTCTTATTCCACGAGCGCAATATTAATCATAATTGTTTATATTAATGGGGCCGCAAAATGTTTTGATTTCTTTCACCTTTGAAGTTGGCCCAATAACCTTTTTATTCAAATGGCCTTTGACTGCTGTTGTCACAGTGTTTGTTTTTTTTCCCCAATGAAACCTGTTACAAATAAAATGCTATTATACTATATATTATTAATATTAAATATATATCGTCGTTGTCTGGCGGAATCCTCGCATCTCCAAAACCATTACAATTGAGTATGCAGCGTAACAGTGAACAGCGCTTTGTCATGGTGTCGTGTCCTTTGTGTCTTGCAGGGAATCAACGGAAGCAGAAAGTGTGAGTAAACGGCTTCTTCTGCCTCCTCGTTGCAATGTCAGCCTTGTTGCGTTGTCGCCGTCATCACTGCAAATGTCGAGCAGCAGGGGAGGCGCTCATTTTGTGTCGCTTCTTACTACTCGAACATGTGACACTCTCTCTCTCTCTCTCTCTCTCTCTCCCTCCCCGCTTCCCTCTTGTTTGTTTTGCAGATTTGCTCATTCATTCATTAATTCCTCTTGTCTTTGTTTATGCTTGTAGAACGCTGCCAACGGCGCTCCCCCCGGATACTACGGGGCCATAGACATTCAGAACACTGTAAGCAAGCCAACACACACACACACACACACACACATGTTATTTTAAAAGTCACAGTCATCTGTAATAAATGAGGAGGTCTTCCAAGCCCAGTACTCTTACAGTTACTGTATTTCCTTAAATAGGCGGCCTCTCAGATCTCCTACGGTGTTTCCCAGCCTTTATTCATTGAGCCACGGCACATATTTTGCGTTAGAAAAATCTCACGGCACACCACCCAAAAAATAACCCGGAACGTTTACACAGTAGACCCCCCGCTGTTAGCGGGCGGTAGAGACCGGGCCAGACCGCGAATAACGAAAAGCCGCGGATAATTGACGCCCATTATAATTGCATTTGGGAAAACAAACTTTTTTTTTTTGCCCAACAAATTCTGAATAAGCAAGGATAAACTGCCAATCAGCAATGTTGGGGTTGGTTCCACCCCCCACCCTCCAAAAAAAATTGGAAAATTGGAAGAATTATTATTATTATTTTTTTTTAAATGTGTTTTGGTGAAATGTACAACATTCAATTCTCTTAATTCCTCGTTCATTGCGGGTATTATGTTCCAGGCACACCCACGACAGGTGCAAATGTGTGACTTAAAGAGACCATATAAAAGCTTTAAGTCTTATAAACAATTAAGAATACATTTGTTACAAATTAAGACGTCCTCATAACAAATGTTTACCACATTAGACATCGACGCATGCTGCTACTCGCTCCAATTGAGTAAATAAAGACACCAGGCCACATTAGGAGGAAATATCTTGAATTTGAATGATCATTATTTATTTGTGGGAGCGTTTAAAATAGTGATAAAACACAGAACTATTTTTTTTTTCATAATATGAGAGAGTTGCATTTGTACAAATAAAGAATGAAAAGGCCCTGGATAATCATATAATAATGATACTGTGTATTGACTTTTAATATCTGGATTAGGTCATTTTTGGTGCGATTTTCATGATTTGGAGAATGAAAAAGGCGCACTTGCCCTGCCGATGTGCATTATTTGACTGTTTGCCTTTTGCAGAACGTTCCGCGAGTCGACGACGAGGGTTTCTGCATCCGGCCGGACGCCATGGAGAATGATATCCTCAAATCAGTGGTTCTCAATCTGGGGTCCCCAGTGTAGCTTGGGGGTCCCGCAAAATCATTTGCAATAAATGATTGTCGTATCAGATAGAGAAGTGCATCCCTACATACGGGGACCGGTGCACTAATCCAATAAATGACAACATTCAATGTTCAAGCATCTTTGTTCTTGTATGCGACTTTTATTTCTCGGGAAATCACAACTTTATTCAAAAAAGAAAAAAAAAGTTCTCTAAAATATGCAACTTTTTTCATTCCTATGGCATTTACGGTAGTTAAGTTTAATTGAGGGGATTGCTTGCCTTAAGTATTCTGTATACTCTTTATTTTTTTCTCTATTTTACTTTCTTAACGGGATGGGCGAACATGCCAAAGAGAACTCCTTCTACTCGTCCAGCGACTCTGAGGACGAGGACGAACCGCGCAAGTTCCACGTGGAGATCAAGCCCGTGCAACCCAACAACGACACGCACCAGAACCGTGCCACCATCGACGAGCTCAAGGCCTCCATCGGCAACATCGTCCTGTCGCCGTCCACCTCGGTATGTCCCCGTTAACGTATGTAAACGCACTTCACATGCAGCGTTTCTCCTGGGGCACATTTAGGCAACTATTCGGATGCTGCGCCCTAACACTTGCCCAAATGAACAGTTTTTGTGTTTGTTTTCTTTGTCTTAAATGGTATATTAGACTAAAATATAAAATACAAGAACCCTGTTTGATATTAGATTAAATATCACAAAAGCGTATGTTCAAGACATTTTAAAAAAAAACTAGTTTAACTCTTTTTCTATTGCTAACTTTTGGATAGCTAACATCCATCCATCCATTTTCTTTATTTCTTTATTTCGCTTTATCCTCGCTAGGGCTTGCTGGAGCCCATCCCAGCTATCTTCGGGCGAGAGGCGGGGTACACCCTGAACCGGTCGCCAGCCAATCGCAGGGCACACAGAAACAAACAACCATTCGTGCACACATTCACACCTACGGGCAATTTAGGGTCTTCAATCAACCTAGCATGCATGTTTTTGGGATGTGGGAGGAAACCGCAGTGCCTGGAGAAAACCCCACGCATGGCACGGGGAGAACAAGCAAACTCCACAGAGGCGGGGCTGGGATTTGAACCCCGGTCCTCAGAACTGCAAGGCAGATGTGCCGACCAGTCCTACACCGTGCCATAGCTAACATCTACTGTATTAATAAAATAACTAAGTTATGGTGATTTCGCCGTCACTTTACTAACGTCAGATTCATATTTTTCTGGAAAAATCAGACATGAACAATGACCAAAGAATCAATGCTCATCAGTTTGAAAACCCATGAAATTATCCAACACATTTGCAGTCGTAAAGGGAAATCGTCATTCGCAGCTATTGTTCTTCTTGGACAGTTTGAGTAGTGACTTCCAACTGTTTCAATTGCGAACTGTTCTAACTGGAGGAAAAATGTAGATTATAAAAATTTACAAAAAAAAAAAAAAACACTTCCCTTCATGTTAGAGGTTTTAGACTTCGGAAAAGTCGGAAAAACCCTGCTACCTTGGTGACAGGACAATATGGAGGACACAGGGAAGGACGCTCCTGCTTTGCAGCACTAGGGGGCAACAGGGGAATATTTTAGTCACGCTTGACCACGGAACGCCGGCGGCATTCCTGGCCTTTCAAGGCATTTATTTTTATACTTAACAAGAGCCTGAGCACTAGCTCGTGAGTCACATGCGGCTTTACGTGATTGCATTAGCCCCCCCCCCCAAAAAAAAATTTATTTGACTCACAACATTACACTGAATCTGCAATTTTTCACAATTATTCCTGAAATTTCTTTCAGACAAAAAGTTCATGGGTCAATGTGACCCACTGTGTGTTTAACCATCAAAAATAATTCTGGCCCTTGTTTTAATGCTGAGTAAATACTTTTATTATACCATGCACGCTCTAAAAATATTTTCTTAAATATATAATCGAAAGAAGAAAAGAACAACCGCAATTTTAAAATATTAACATGGGTGAGTTTGACCCGTAACATTACAGGACGGCGAGCCACCCTATTATATTTGGGATCAGTTTGATCTCATCTAATGTTCGATATATATATATATATATATAATATATATATATATATTTTTTTTTTTTTTGCTTAATTTTTAATGATTTCTTTCCTCATTCTGTAGAAACAACTGGGTAAAAAAAAAAAATAAATAACATTATGGATTGAAATTTATTTTTAATAGAATAAAAATACAAAAAGAAAAATACAAACAAAAAATGTCAAACGTATTTAAAAATGTGTATAATAATTATAAAAATGCAAAATACTGATATCAAAATGTTTTGGGTGTTTTTAAAAAATAGTATTAAATCAGATGACAACAAAAAAAAATTATATTACGCACAATTTAGCTAAAGTGAAGACCTGCTACTACTTGTACCCAGCAATTGTTAATAATTGATAGTTGTTGTTTTTTTGTTTAGTTTTTTTACATTTATTTTATTTTTTTTACCCCCCAAACACTATTACAACACACACACACTCACACACACACACAAACACACTTAAAGGAATATGTCTCAGCAGACGGTCACACACATGCTCCATCTCGCTCACTCTGAAAATAAGCACGGCATTAAAAATTCAAGCCACCCGTGTGTGTGCGTGCGTGCCAGGCTTGGCGTGGCAAAGAGAGGGCATACTCTCCATCTTGGCCGTTCACCTCTCTTCCTCCTCTCCCCCCCCCCCCCCCCCCCCCCCCCCCTTCGCCACACACACTCCTGTAATGTTGCTTTTAAAGCTTCCATTTCAGAGGTTTTCGGGGCATGTCGTATTCACGGCCAAAATCACAGTTTGGGACGCACTGTATACTTTGGTTTGAAGTTCACGGCTCGATTCAAATTGGGGAACAACAGTCAGGAAACAAAGCGCCCAACAAACTGCCCATGTTATGTGGAAACAGGAATAGATTTATTGACGTTTAAAATGAAACTGGAGCAGCTTAAATCTTTTCGTTTTTAGGAAAGTGCAACAGCCCCAGTTTGTATTCTTTTTCAGCAAATCAGGGATGCAGATAAGGGTCAAACGTGAGCGTTATGATGCAATGCAAACAATAGCATCGTTGACCAAGTCATATTTGATTGTTTTTAGAAAATGAGACAGATTTTTTTTTCAATGTAAAATGAATTACGTTAACTTGCTCGCATAGTTGCCTAAGTCATATTTGAACCTTTTCAGAACATTTGAGATTTTGTTTTTCCAAGTATAATATATTGCGCTAGCCTAACAGCATTGTTGCCTAAGTCATATTTGAATGTTTTCAGAAAATGAGAGATTTTTTAAAAAGTAAAATATATTGTGCTAGCCTAATAGCATTTTCCCAAGTCATATTGGAATGTTTTCAGAAAACCAGAGATTTTGTTTTAAATGTAAAATATATTACATTAGCCTTGTTGCCAAAGTCATATTCGAATGTTTTTTTGGGGAGGAAAAACAAGATTTTCCTAATGTCAAATATGCAAAGTTTCAGTAAACACGGGGAAAAAATTCAACAAACGAAACAAATCCCTTGTGGGTTACAGTAATCTGGAAAATTAAAAACATACTTTTAGTTCCAATATTTAAGAACATTTCATTTACAGAAAAATACAATTTTACAGCAAATGACAAGCGCTTTTACGCAAGTAATCTTCTACGAGGTGACTTTTACCTGGCCCAAACTCATTTTCTTTTCAGATACTTTTGACTCAAGTGTGGCTTTCAGGCGCTTTATACAAAACTGTGTCGTCTGTGGGAACCCCTGATCATCGGCCCATCATATGACGTAATTACGCCTGGATTTGGTTATTAGCTTTTTTCTTTTTGGCAGATCTCGCCCACAAGCCTCGCGTTTGACACCTGTGCAGTAACGCATGCACCGTCACCCCATGTCACTTCCTGTTAATGTTGTTAGGAGGTTTCTCCATTAAAGTCGCCATCCATCATCCTCCGGCTGCTGACACAATTGCATCGTCTGGTGTCAATTATTGAAATGTCTTTTTTTTTTTTTCCCCTTCTTCTTCCCTCCCCCACCTCCTGTTTGGCTCTCCCTGCACCTCTTTTTCTATTTATATGCACGCGTGTGTGTGGTCACCGAGGAGAGCCGTAATTGAACCCATTTGCCGCTTAGCGCCGGGTGGGACGGAACCTTGCCGCCTGTTTTGTGTTCCTCAGAGCCATTTTGGTTTTTCTCTCGCTCTCTCTCCCTCTCTCTCACACACACACACACACGCGCGCGCACGCACACAGAGGAGAGGATCTTGTGTTACGCAGCCTGACTGTGCAGATTTACGCGATTGTCTACTAGTCCATGAGTGATGGTCATTGCATGGCATCCAATCTTCTGACACCCCGCTGCTTCCAACAACATGGAGTTTGATTTAGTGCCACGTTCACGCCGATTCGGGAATATCCCCGGGCCATTGGGAGTTATTAATTCCAACATTTTTTTTTTAAAGCACTTGAAAGCATCTTTCTACAAGCTCACCCCAGGCAGGTAAAAAAAAAAAAAAAAAAAAAAAAAAAAAGGGAAAGTTCAGGATAAAGTTGAGCTCGTAAAAACGTCGGGAATGACGTACTTTTATCATATATATTTATTAGTCTTTGTTTTACTAGTTAATAATGCTGTTGCTTTATGTCATTTAAAGCACTTTGTTGGCTGTATGCTGCAATTCAAAATACATCATTTAACCGACTTTATTTGTATTGTGCATTTTTACTGGATCGTGACAAAAACAATAAAATAGATACATGTAGTCGTATAATTTCATAAGATACAATTGAAATACAATGGAAAAGAAAAAATATAAAAATCAAAAAAGAAACATAATATGAAGATGAAGAATTTAAAAAAAAAAAAAAAAACAAGGGTTTAAAAAGTATAGTTTAAAATTGTATAACAACTACTTTAAATAAAAAAGACTTTACAATAAAATTTCTATTGTTTAATTTATTACTTTAACCCAGCAGTTGGTAATTTGGTGGTAGTAGTTGTTTTTTTTACTTCCCAAAACAGCTACTTTTATTACAATATGTGGATATTTTGCTAAAATTAAGAATCATTATGTTTTTGAAAGGAAAACAAATAATGAAAGCAAATATAGTGGTCGATATTATTTGAAAAAAGTAAAGACCTCCCCCTAATAAATACTTAAAAATGTATAAACTATGTATCACACATGCATAATAATGTTGAAATGTCTACAAAATAATTAAATATCGTTACTTATTTGCAGAAGTAGAATGATAAGAGCAAATGTAGAGCTTAATATTATTATTTGTACCTCCTCCTCCCTAATAAATAATAGAGGCCTAGAACCTCACCCCAAATAACACTTTATCCCAAACAAACAGACCCTAAAATATTTCGCTATATTATATAAGATAATAATATGTTTTCCCCCCCCACGTTCTACATTTTCTTTTTGCTTTGGCTGTTTTCAAACAAGTTGACTGTACATTTTCTTTCTCTCTTTCATTTTTCAGGGCCAAATGCGGCGGAACCAATCCAGTGAGTATTTCTCACCTCCTCGCCCCCACCTCAAGTGCGTTTTTACTCAGCGCTTGTTTTTCAAAGAAGTCGCTGAGAAAGCCCAGCCAAGAGCAACACGTCCCGGGGAAAAAAAGCAAATAGCTGTTCTTTTCCCGGGAACGCGAGCGTCGGCGTTTGTTTGCGTCCCGCCGGCGCGTAAGGGAGATTAATTGCCTAATTGGCCGCTTGTATTTTAACATGTCACAAATGATCCCTTGGCGTTTTCTGCTCCCAGCTGGGTTATCTGTCTCTGCTCCGGCAGGTCCCGCTGGAAAAACACAAGCTATCAATCCGGAAAGTTTTTTTAAAAAATTCGTTTTATTTTTTTATTATTTTTTTTTCTTCTCTCCGCAAGGTTATGTTTTGATTGGCCGGGCGTTGGAGCAGCTATTCGTCTAAGGACTACTAACTTTTGCGGGAATTTGCACGTTGATGATGTCATTAATAAAATCCAACAATAAACATGCCATTTTCTGTCTGTGTACATTTGTAATGTCAAACCAATTTCCATCCACGAATCAAATTCAGTTTATTTATTTTCCATAATTTAAATGTGCTCTCGAATATCCTATTGAAATTCCAACCATTAAAAAAAAGAAGACGTCTGTTTTGGAATGGTCGTCGACCTCCATTTTGAGTGAAGTCATCTGTTCCAGGGTCAAACTGTCTCCCTCATGAAGCCATTATTAAGTGTACAAGCAATGATTTTTAATAAAACTTTACGATTTATCAACTATCCAAGTGTCCCAAAAAAAGAAAAAGTTAACCACTGGTAATCTGGCGTGATGCCATTTTCTCAGCCGAGAATTTGTGCGGCTGTATCGCTAGGCAGATTTAGTAAAGGTCATTAGCACTGACCTTGTCGCTGTGCATGCGCTCAGGGTTCAAGGAAGCGTCCATGTTAGGCTCCAAGACTCAGGGGGAGTATCTGTTCCCTGCAGTCCACCCCCCCACCCCCCACCCCCACCCCCCACACAGGCACACACACACCCACCACGCCCCGCTTTGCCCTGCTTCAGTCCCAGGCACCCCCAACCAACTCCCTCCCGCCCCCCAACCGAGGTCTCCTGCACTGCTAACATCACTCTCCACTCCCAAATTTGTGTGTGTACTTTTACTCTTTAGGCTGGATGATGGAAATATGCTCCGATATTAGACATGAAATATGTAAATATGATACATTTGACATTAGATTGTAAATCGTGTACCTCAGATGTGCATACGCTACATAGGACTTTTAATTACAGTCCAATATCAGTAAGTTCCAAATGTAACCGTTATATTAGCAGTGTATTGATGTGCATATGGTACATTTGACATGAAATGCAATTGTCATGTACAGCAATTTGTTGTGTATAATCCCCTCTAGAGTATAATACGTACGCCCAAAATCAGGAATTCCCGTCTATGCACGTATAATACGCACCACCGATTTGCTGGCATCCATGCTCAAAACATGAAGTATTATTCGTGTTTTATTCGCTTTTTCAAAAATATATTTTGCTCTTGACGTTGGCTTCCTCACCATGCGTTCGGAATCGTACGCCGTCTCTGGCACACTCTCAGAGTAGAGTTGGGGGATGAGATTGAATTTCCGAACGCACCCTCGGTGAGCAGAGAGAATTTACCATATTACATATGAGTTTATGACATTAGACATCACATATCATATTGGAATGAAAGTACACCTTTTTCACAACCCCTAGCCACCGGTATACATTTATACAACGTGAACATTTCTTTTCCCATTTTGCTTATCCCCTATGTATAATACGATCTGTTGACATTTGATTTGATTCGATTTTTTGTTAAGGGAAAGTGCGTATTATGCACGAGCGAGTTCACTTGTGGGCGAAGGTGCGATGGACTACAAAACACGCCTTGTGTGACAATCGTGTGTCGGTCGGGTAGAGTGGCAGGTGAAACGTGGTCGTCACTCCGTGGCTAAAAGTGGTTGTTTTCCTCCCCCCGCAGGCGATGAGCTGGCCAAAGCCAGAGTGCCGGCTTCTTACGAGTGAGTAGCTCGCCCCTTTTTGGGCTTTCTTTCCTTCTCGAAGCAAACGTTTCAAGGGTCACATTTAATTTTGAAAGGGACAGATGGGCCGGTCCATTCGTAGATGAGGTAAAAAAAAAAAAAAGAATTTATATATTTTTTAAGTTCGAATGTGTATATTTAATAATACATTCATTTCATTCTATTACTTTTAGTTTTTAAAATAATTAATTATTTAAGTTGTATAAAACTTTTATTTTGATAATTCAAACTTGGATTAAATATGATAAGTGTAATTATTTAACCAGTTATAAAAATATTTTAACATTTTACTAATATGTTTGGGTTTTATGTAACATTTTTTTATTTTAATAAAAAATGCTAATTTAAAATATAGTTAGATTATATTTAATTCATACATTTCTTATATTTTTGTATATAGCATTTCCTATTTTAATAGTAAAACTAATTCATGCTCTTTTTAAATATTTCTAATGAAATGAATCATCAATTATTTTATATAAAAAAATAAAATCAGATTAGATTAGATTAGATTTTCTATACTAAAGAATAATTTATGTCATTAACCACTTATTTAATTTAAAAAAATTTAATTGTTTATTTCAGACATTTTTGCTTTTTATTAGTTACCCCAAAAAATTATTTAATGAGATAAAGGAACAACAAAATGAATTGCAACATTTTAAGGAACCAATTTGTCTGAAATATATTTTTTTAAATGACTGCAACAAATATTACACAATTCCAGATCATGGAAATGGTCAGTGGGGCCGGCTAAAGAAGTGAGTCACATGTATCCCGTGGGTGTTACTTTTGGCCCGAAGTGCCCGAACGTAACTTTTCTCCCCCGCGTGTGCCGCAGACTGACCAACAACGACCTCCTGTCCTTGGATCCGCTCGGGCCATTCCTAACCGCCGCGCCCTCTCAACCCGTGCCCACGTCCACAGGTATGCAAACGCACGTATATTTTACGTGGAGCGGTTCCTTATCCTGGCGGAGACCCCCCGATGGAGCGAGGGGCCCCCACGACTTCATTGAAATAAAACGTATACCTTTCAATCACTTCCCACTTCCCCCTTTTATATCCACACGTTTGACATCTACGCCTGTAGCGCCGGAGCGCTTTGCGAGTGCGGCGGTGGCCTTTCGTGCCGCGGTGTTTGTAGAGGCGTGACATTAGCGCTGACCCGCCGCCTAAGCTCAGCCATAATCCGGCGTTAATTGGCACCTCGTCGGGGTCGAGCGGGTCGCCCGTGAAAGCCCCCCTGGCACGTATGTTGTCAAACACTGTCTCGTTACTGTCAAAGCTTCAAAGTCAAAAAGAGCATCGGGGGATTATGTCTGCAAAAATCTCTCCACCCTTCATTTATTCATTTATTTGTTTTTGCTGATTTTCATTTTTGTTTTGAATGTGTCAATTATTTTTGGGGATGTATTTCTCTACTTGCTCTTGTCAGACCTTGCCTGTATTGTCCTCTCATCTCCATCTTTTCTGGCACGAGAGTCGCAAGCCGCACCAGGTAAAACGCCCCCCCCCGACTAAAAGTGTTCTTATTTTATTTAACAATCGTCCTTATGTTTGTTACATGTTAAATTGTGAGTTTTGTGAACATTGCCCACTATTTTTTTAATTGGTTTGAGGACAGCACATTGCCGTTTACAAAAACTGATGCGAAAATAAGATTGAAAAAGTCAAAAATTAGGCAAAAATAAAGTTGGATCCTAAAAAATTTAGAAAAAAAGCACATCGAGGAGCTTCATTTAGACAAAAGTAGTGCTTTGCCAGTGCCAAGGAATATGTTGAAGTGAGTTGAGGCGCTTCATTTAGAGAACAGTAGTGCTCTGCCGCCATCTTGTGAAATCTCAGTGCCTTGGAACTATGCAACTAAGTATAGCTACTAACTAACTGGAACTAACCAACTGTAACTGCTTGGAACTGGGGCCTCAAGGTGGAGGGAATTACAAACCGTTTGAAATAGCACAAAAATTACACAGTGTTCGCACAAAACCTTCAGGCTTCTGATAGAAAGCAGAACATGTCAGGAAAAGCCTACTCGAACAGCTCGACTTGATTTGAGATTAATCAGAGGCACGTGTAATTGTGACAGGTGTGTGCCGACTTCAATTTAACATGAGTTTGAATGTGACTGTTTTGTTGTGAACTCAGCCTTTGTCTCCATTTAGAAGAGAGCACACTGCGCACACTAATCCAAGCGCTTGTTTATTCGAACTTCGCCTTTCTAAACTTTAGATTTTTCAATTGAGTTGTGCAAGTTGTAGGTCACATTGCTGGTGGAAAAACAGGGGTGTGTGGACTTTTGATATCCAGTGTATTTTATGCTTTGGACCGTTGCCACTCCAAAAGCTTCGGCGGAGACGGCGCCGCCCCCCGAGCGCTCGCCCCCCTTGGCCGAGCAGTCCAAAGACATCTCCTCGTTCTCCTCATCCACGTCGTCTCCCTGGGACTCCCCGGAAAACCTTTTCCAAGCGCCCCGTCCGCCGCCCGCCCGGGCCCATAGCGCCCCCATCACGCTGCCACCCGAACCGGCGGACTCCGTCCGGAGCCCGGCGTGCGGCGGCGAAGACGACGACTCCTCCGTGTCTTGGTCCCAGAGCCAGTGGATCGCCTTCGGGGACAACGTGGCTCCCGGCCGCCGCCCCAGCGCCCCGGCCAGGCCCCGGTCCGGCAGAGCCGGCCGCTTCCTGTCGGACGACTCGGCCGACGCCTACGGGAAAGTGGCGCAAGGGTTTTCGGACAGTTTCTCCGGGTTGAGCGATGGGGCCACGCAAATATTTCCGGGTAACGTTTGTGACAGACGCTTGAGTTTTGACTTTGTTTGGACTGCTTGATTTGATGGTGGCTTTTTTTATGGCTGGTGGATTTTATTTATATTTTATTTTTATAACTTGCTGCCTGATTTACTTGTATTGTGATCTACGTTTAAAATGTTTATTATTATGTTTTTGTACTTTGCAAATTGTGACCCGTTTTATTTTTTGACTTGCCTGTTTTTCTGTTTTCATTTTTTTTATCCAACAGTTTTTTTAAATTTGTATTTTGACTCGCCTGATTTTCTTATTTTTATTTGTTTCCTTTTTATATTTTACTCGTATTTTTTCGTCTCGTATACATTTGATTTTTTTGTTTTTTGTTTTTGAGTAACTGCTGTTTTTTTCTGTTTTGATTGTTGGATTTTTACCTCTTCGTGTATGTTTAATCGCTTTTTTAAAATGTGCATTATTTTTCCTCGCTTTGTTTGAACTGGCTGCTCCTTGTGTTTCTGTTATTTGTTTAGTTTTTTAAATGTGTGTACCTATTCGTGTTCTTTAGTCTTGCTGCCTGTGTTTAGTTTTTAAGCATTTTATTTAATTGCCTTTTTCTTCTTTGTGTGTCCTTCCCATTTGTATTGTGTGTTTTGTTTTGTGTGATTTACTTGTTGAATTTATTTGGAATGGGTTTCACTTGAGTTTTCTCTTTAAATATCATTAATGGATTGACCTTGAAGAGAATTTTGTATTTTTTTTCTCGTACGTTTCCCATGCTGCGTTTTTGCCACTAAGCGCCGTCTTCCACTTTTGCCTTCCGTAGCGTCCAACCGCCCGACAACTCCGCTGACGGCGGGCGCGCTGGTGCCGCCGCCCCGCCCCTCCTCCAGGCCGAAACTCCCCACGGGAAAACTGAGCGGCATCAACGAAATTGTGAGTTGAAACAAATGTTATAAAAATAGTAGCGGGTTTGGCACTGTTTCCCCTCCCCCCCCCCCCCCTCAGGCGAGACCCTTCAGTCCACCCAAGGCGCCCGGCGCCAGTCCGCCACCCGCCGCCCCGCTGGCCCGCGCCGAGAGCTCGTCTTCGCTGTCCTCGAACGCCTCGCTCAGCGCCGCAAACACGCCTACTGTTGGTAAGGAGGGCGCCGTTTTGACCTTTGTCCCGTCAGCGCTGCTTGCATCGTTATGATTTCTGTTCCTTCTTTGAATCCTTTTCTTCTATCATCCACCCGTTCTTTTCCTTCTTCCCTCGCTTTCTCCTTCATGTCCTGTATTAAATTCCTTCATCCCTTCCTATCCTCATTTCTTCTTTCTATTGCCCGTTCCTTCTTTTTCATCATCACTTTAACTTCTCCATCTATCCCTGGTTCCTTCTTTCAATTAATTCTTTTATCAATCCCTTTCTGCTTATCATCCATTCCTTTCATTCAATTTGGTTCTTTCATCATTCCTTTAATTTTGACTCATATTTATCTCCCCTTCTTCTTCACCCCTCCTTTCTTTTCTTCATTCTTTTCATGTCTTTTCTTTATCGTCCCTTTCGCCTCTCTCTTTCTTTCTGTCCAACTGTCCCTTCTTCCTGTCCATCATCCATCCTTGAATTTCTTTTTCTTTCATCCATCCTGTCTTACTTTTGTACCTTCATTTGACGCATCCTTTCTTTCCTTCATCCCTCCTTCATTTTCCTTTTCTTTTGCCCTTTCATTCATCCATCCCTTTCCAATGATTCCTTTCCTTCGTCCACCCCACCTTTCTTCCATTCTTTCTTTCAATCTCACCTTTTCTTCGTCGTCTAACTTTTGCCTTCCGCATCCATCTCTTTCTTTCCTGCTTGCTTTTCCCCCTCCTTCCTTCCTTTCCTCTTTCCTCCCATCCCTCCGTGTCTCCCAGGCCCTGATCACTTTGTTCCTGTTCCCTTCTCCTGTCGCGTGTCAGAAGTGTCCTCCTCCTCTTCGGCTTCTTTTTCTTCTTTCCTTCCTCCTCCCAGTCAAAGTGAGTTTCCCGTCCCCAAACCTTCTCCTCTCCCAAATGCACACAATGCAACAGTACTTAATCGTTATTTGATCCCCGCGGGTAGTTGATGCAAAATTGTGCGTCGTGTGCATTTGTCACTTCCCCCTCACATTTGTGTTGTGTCCTCCCCCTTTGCTTCTTTCGCTTTTTAAAGACGACGACACGTTTGTCTCCAAGCTGCCGACCTTCGAGAGGCGATGTGAAACTCCAGCAGGTATCCATCCGGGAAGACGCTCCTCCAAAATCTAATACCATGTTTTTTTTTTTTTGGATGAACAATTTCTTTTAATAGACTGCTGCTTTTCTTTTGTGAAGAGTTGTAACTTTCCAGCGTGCCGCCTCCTCTCCCACTCACTTCGTTATCCACTACTAATTTATGTTTGTGTGAAAGTAACGTCGTATTTGTTTGCACCTCCACGGCCTACCAGCCACCGCTCTCCGTTGAATCATGTACCCACCCATGTGCACTGCTTACACTAACAACATGGCTGCAAACCGCAAGGAAGTGGTTTACGAAAGCACAGGCAGTGTTGTGTCACTTTCACTGCAAAAAAAAACTAGGCAAAAAAAAAAATGTGTGTATTTATGTGACGAAAGGTTGACTAAAGGTAACTTTTTGTAGTCGACTGTAACGTAAAATGGTAACCGTGATGAAAGTCGAAGTCACTCACTCGATGGCGTCATTGATATTTCTTGACGAAAAACGAATGATTAATAAAAAAGCAACTCACCACTTTGCGCTGAAAATCGGTTGATTGGAAGATGAGATGCCAAATCGACGCGATTACCGATTAGTCGATGCAGAGTAGTAAAGTCGACTAATTGGTTGGACTCCTAATCTGGACTAATCGAAGCAAAATATTGAAGAATCATTTTCTCAATATGCAGATAAACATGCTTAAATCAAATATTTGCTCGTACAATTATCACTCCTTATTTTCAGCTAAATTTACTCATAGCAGGACTGCAATAGATGAGGTGCCAAATAACGGGGATTCCTGTGTTTATAAAGAAAAACAATTGTAGTTTCTATTAGTTTTGTGGAAGTTGATGCGAGTTACTACTTGATGCGAGTTACTACTTGAAAAAATGCTTTCAAACTTGTTTAAGGAAATGTAAGAAGACGAAAAAGAGCAAAACTTGATCATGTCTTTGTCATTTGTGTTTTCTCCAAGCGAAGGGGGAAAACGATCGACGAATCGAAAAAAATCGATTTTTGTGGCAAACGAATCCGGGCCCCTGTTGCGACCAATATGACGCGTCGTCGCTGTGCCGATTGTCACGTGCGCTTTTCCCAATGAAGATGTCCTCCAAAGTCTGCCCTGCGGCTGCGCGCTCCTCATCCTCATCCTCACCCTCTTCCTCTTCATCGTCGTTCAGGCACGTCCCGCGGCCCCAGCCCCGTGACGCTGGCGTCCCAGGATGCTTTGCCCATCGCGGTGGCCTTCACGGAGTCGGTGAATGCCTACTTCAAAGGTGCTGACCCCACCAAGTGAGTCACATGACCACCTGCAAGGCGCACGCACGCAATCTCCTCTTCAAGCATTCCTTTCTTCCTTCTTTCCTTCCTTCATCCCTCTTTCCCTCCCTCCTCATCCCTTCCCTAGTAACCGCCTTCTTTCCATCAACTTGTAGGCCTTCCTTCTTTCCTTCACTCATCCCTTTCTTCCTCCATCCTTCACACCATTCTTGTTTCCTTCCTTCACGCCTTCCTTCTTTCCTTCCCTCATTCCCTTTATCAACCCTTTCAGCCTTCCTTGTCCTTCTTCATCCATTGATTCATCCATTTCCTTCCTTCCTTTTTCCTTCAACATTCCTTACTTCTTTCCTTCACCCAACCCTTTTCCCCCATCATTCTTTTTTTCAAACATTCCTTTCTTTTATTCCTCCTTTCCTTCAACCTTTTAATTCATAATTTGGTTCATTCACCCCTGACTACACTCTTTCAATCTTTCCGTCATCCATCGCTTCCTTCCTTGTCCCTCCTTCCTCGTTTCCTTCCCTTCCTGTCAACCAGAACAGAATAATGACATGATGAGTTTCTGCATGTGATCGTCGTGGTCAGAGGAAAGCACGCCAGGTGTTTTATTTGCTAACTGGTGCTAAATTGAAGTCGCGCAAGAAGGCTTATTGAGTCCGGGATTAGCCAATTGCACATTTCACAAGCAATACAAGCCGAATCCTCCAACCCAAACCCAAACCTGTTTGAAAATTGGAACTGAATGTGAGTGGCGGTTTTTACACACTGTAGCTACACCGCACGCCTAATCTAGTCAGACAGGGAGACACCAGGGTACAGTGTGAAGTCCAAATAGATTTTGGGGTACTCGGTGATTACTTGCCTGTTAAGGAGCCTTTGAAAACAATCTGATCTGTTAACACGCTGCCGGTGGTAATGCGGTATTTTGCGGGGTCGCCCTGCGAAAGAGGCGGCTCAAAGCGCTCCACTCGTTGACCTTTTAAGTGCTTTTCGCCCGTTCTCCGCCAGGTGCATCGTGAAGATCACAGGTGACATGACTCTGTCGTTCCCTTCGGGCATCATCAAGGTGTTCACGGGCAACCCCTCGCCCGCCGTGCTTACCTTCAAGTTAAAGAACACGGGCCGGCTGGAGCAGATCCTCCCCAACCAGCAGATCCTCTTCAGGTATAACCTTTTTTGGAAGCACAGGCGCTCTTTTTAGAGGGTCCAGTGAAACGCGGATTTGGAAGGGATGATCCGGAGGCGAACGCGTAGACGGGGGTGAAATTGAATTAGCGTGCGGACCTGAACGTGTCATTAAGCTGTAAGGGAAATACGCGCACGTCTGGAATAGCAAACAACGGCCAGCTTCGCAGGACATCCGCTCCATTTGGCGCACGCTCCTGCTCGCGGTCAGCCTGCTTTTTACTGTGTGAAAAAAATAAAAATGACCAAAAAAAATGTTACCGGCTCCATCGTTAGATATGATGTCCAAAGCATGTTCGTTGTTGCAGGTGGCGCTAGTAAACGTGGACGAGAAAAAGACGAGAAGTCAAAGTCTGTTGATGATTGTTCTGTGAGATGTACAGCGTGTCCATTGCGTTTGTATTCAATTTAGAAAATGTATTCAATGCCATATGTACCAAACTAAATGTGAACAGCAGCAAAAATAGTCAGCAGGGTTGTCGCTGAAAATATTTCTGAATGAAGTATCAAAACGCAGCAAGAATAGTCAGCGGCACCACTCTACACGGATCAACCAATTAGACTGCGCACACGTAGTGCATATGTCAGCGACGCCAATTTTCCATCCCATATCGCTCCCTCCTCGTGGTCGCATTTAGTGAAGGAGAGGTCACAAATTCCACTTGTTCTTGTGTTTTGAGTCATCGTCTCCCTGCTTTCACCTCCACTGGACTAATCGAATCAAGCGGAATCCGTGATTTAGTAGCCGGTAGGACACGACGGGAGCGTCACGCGCAAAGCCGAGACAGGCCCAGATGTGAGGGAGAGATGAATAATTGAGCGTGCGATTATTCCTCTTACGCACGCAACGTGTTGCGACTCTGTGCGTTTGTGTGTGTGTGTGTGTGTGTGTGTGGCCTCCGTTGTCGTCCAGCGATCCGTCCCAGAGTGACTCGGAGTCCAAGAACTTCTGGTTCAACATGCAAGCGCTGACCGCCTACCTCAGGAAAGCCTCGGAGCAAAACCCCGCTGCCTCCTACTACAACGTGGACATCCTCAAGTACCAGGTCAGAACATGATGCCTCGTGTCAAGCCACAGAAATCATCGCCATCATGAGACGAGTTAAGTTGAGCGTGTGTAAAAGTTAACTGGGGTCAAACAACAACGTGACAGCGGAAACCGTCATATCTCTAATCATCTTTCCCTAATTAAAACGAATGGCAATGCCATTCATCCGGTCCAGCCCCCCCCCACCCAATAAAATACCAAATATTCTTGTAATGTGTGTTTTAATTCAAAGGAAATCGCACTCTTAGGTCTTGTACTTCATAAAAACATACAGTAATAACTGAATTAAATAGAATGTAAAGAAGGAAACCGTTTGTGTATCATGATTAATTCATTGGGCATTGTGCTCCTCCTTCTGCTGTGTGTGCCTTGGCCACCAGGGGGCGGTATAATATATACAGACATACTACATGTATATTTGATAAAGAAACACAATAAGACCATCACAATGAAGTCATTTTTCGCGGACATAAAGAATATGTCTGTGAGTACTGTTGCATGTACTTTCTACATGTGTTGCTAGGTTTTGTGTTCAAGTATAAGTTGTTTGCAGGTTTAAAACTACCGCAACATCACTGCTAGTTTAGGTTTTTGTATACATTTATATCGGAGTTTTGTGCAAAAAAAAGCCGAAGAAAAAGCAGTACTTGACTGCGCTTATGTGCGGTGTTGCGTTTAGGTGCAGTCAGACGGGATCCACTCCACGCCGCTGAACCTGGCCGTATACTGGAAGTGTGCTTCGAACTCCACGGAGCTGCGCGTGGACTACCGCTACAACCCGGACTCCATGGCGGCACCGGGTCCGCTGGGCAACCTGCAGGTCCTGGTGCCCGTGGACGGGGGCGTCACCAACATGCAGTCGCTGCCCGTCGCCCTCTGGTGGGACCCCCGCACACACAAAAAAAAAAAAAAACTCTCAAACTGGGTTCGTGAGACAGAACTTGGTGGCCCGCAAAATAATTAGCAGTGAAAGTGTTTCTATGAGTACAGTTTGTTTTTTCTCTTTAACGAGGTTTTAATTGTAGCGGCGAACATTTGAAATTCTAAGATGGGTTTATTTCTGATGGCAGTGAGTTCCAGAGTTTACAGCTCGTGTAGGAGAAGGCTGACACAAGACAGAATGGGATTTTGCAATCACTGATAGGATTGGGATGTATGAATAAAGTCAGGGTGTTTTTGTTCAAAAGAACTTTAACAATGCATATAATAACACGAACAGTTATTTATTGCAAACTATTTTGCATTCCCCCAAGCGATGGCTCACAGACTCAAGTTTGAGAAGCCCAAAGGGCATTTGAAGGTTTTTAGGTTGTGAGTGTGTATTTCCTGGTGTCCTTACAGGAACGCGGAGCAGAATAAATGTCTGTGGAAGCTGAGCGACATTTCAGAAAAGTCCGACAACGAAGGTGGCGTCTTTTATTTCATATATTTAACAGAAGCGGTGCCTTGGCTCGCGAGTTGAATTGGTTTTTGTGACAGGCGCCGGCTCTCTGCGGGCCAAGTTCGAGGTGTCGAACGGCCCGTCCGACCCATCCACGCTGGCGGTTCAGTTCCTGAGCGAGGGCAGCACGTTATCGGGCGTGGACATGGAGCTGCAGGGCAGCGGCTACAGGCTGTCGCTCAGCAAGAAGAGGTTTGCCACAGGTGAGGCCGCTCGCAAATTCCATTTTCATCTCCATCAAAAGACACAAGCGCCACGAAGCCATTTTTGATCTCAAGTGATTTCACTGTTTGCTCGTAAAAAGGTGAAGAGTCGAGGTGTAAGAAAACACAATAACATATCATACTAAAGCTGCTTATGAGCACTTTACAGATGTATGATTATTTTATCAATGTGTCATCCATATGAGGACAAAATGAGGTTGTTGTTTTTTATGCCACTAATTTCACAGGTTGCTTGTCAAAGATAAAAACAAAAATCAAAGTGCAACAACACAACAACCAGGTAGATGGTTATTTTGCCAATATGGCGTCCTATCAAGCCGTAAGGAGCACAGAACCGCCCCTGCAGATGACGTTACAAGCTGCCATTGTTGAGCCCGTTGTCCTTTTCCCCTCAGGTCGCTACATGGCAGATTGCTGAGGCTGTTTTCCCTCGACTCGCTTTAAACAAAAGTTACCCCGGACCCCCTGCCGCCGCTGGGAATCACTACAATAAAGCAGCACTGAGTACTGAACACTGTTTAATGGAGAAATAAAAAGCAACGCAAAGGTGAGCCTTGGGGGGGGGCGTGGAGCTTCTGACGTCTTAAGTGACGCGTTCAGGCTCTTTATACTTTATGGATTTATCCAAATCATCAGTGTATATTTGAAATCATAAAAAGAGGAAGAAGAAAAAAGAAAAAAAAAACACTAACAATCTTTTCGGGCGCTCTTTATTTTTTCACCGCAATTCCGCACACTGTGTAAAATTAACAGCTAAAAAAAAAAAAAATCTTTGATCGTTTTGTTTCTCTTTAATTGTGAACGGTTTGCAATGGATGAAGTGTCAGTCTCATCGCACAAAAAGAGAGAGAGAGAGAGAGAGAAGGAAGAAAAAAAACAGGACCTCAGTGCCTCCTCGCAAAAACTGTGCTCGTTTTTTTTAAACGCACGTTCGGGTTTCAGGGCTCTTTTGTCAACGTCCTTTTAAAATGTTTTTTAAACAACTGCAAAAAACGTTGCAATGCTTTAAAAATCCTCCGAATTCATTTGTAGCCTTTCAAACGAAACTTGAAGATTTTTGTTTGTTATGACATTTTGTGCCACCCCCCCCCCCCCCCCCCCCCATCAGCGAAGAAACAAAAACGCGCCTGAACGATAGCGCTAACCTGTTGTTGGGATGCCGAAGGGAAGACGTCTTCCGAAGATTTGTTTTTTACAAAGTTTTTGACGAGCGATAGCTTGGAAAAACAAAACAAAACAAAAAATCGCCCGATTGGCATCGTCCGTTTAAGCATCCGCCATTTTGAACCGCCACTTTCAGCAAGCTGGTTCTTGCTCGCCCTGAACAATAACGAATATGAATTGAAAAAAAAGACGTTCTATTTACGAGCCTCCATCTTTGGTCACTTTTTTTCTTTGTGTTTGTATTTAACAGATTTCCTTTTTTTTAAAAAAAAAAGGACATTTGTGTAAATGATTCTCATAATTTGTACATTTTTTTACAAGTATCAGCCACTTTTTTTGTCTCTACGTAATGAATTCTCACTGTGCCTGTATTAAATGTGTAATATATGAATACATACAAATATATGAATGACTACTTTGAGGGCTTGGTGTCATTTCTTTCCACACACAGTGGGTACGGAAGGTTTTCAGACCCCCTTAAAGGTTTCACTCTTTGTTATATTGCAGCCATTTGCTAAAATCATTTTTCATTTTTTTCCACATGAATGTACACACAGCCACCCCATGTTGATAGGAAAAAAAACAGAATTGTTGACATTTTTGCAGATTTATTAAAAAAGAAAAACTGAAATACCACACAGCCATAAGTATTCAGACCCTTTGGTCAGCATTTAGTAGAAGCAGAAGAAGTCTTTTTGGGAATGTTGCAACAGGTTTTTCACACCTGGATTTGGGGATCCTCTGCCATTCCTCCTCGCAGATCCTCTCCAGTTCTGTCAGGTTGGATGGTGAACGTTGGTGGGCAGCCCTTTTCAGGTCTTTCCAGAGATGCTCAATTGGGTTTAAATCAGAGCTCTGGCTGGGCCATTCAAAAACAGTCCCGGAGTTGTTCTGAAGCCACTCCTTCGGTATTTTAGCTGTGTGCTTAGGGTCATTGTCTTGTTAGAAGGTGAACCTTGGGCCCAGTCTGAGGTTCTGAGTACTCCGGAGAAGGTTTCCTCCTGGACGGAAACCTGTGCTGTGTGTACATTAATGAGGAAAAAAATGAACTTAAAATGATTTTAACAAATGGCTGCAATAGTAACAAAAAGTGAAAAATTGAAGGGGGTCTGAAAACCTTCCGTACCCACTGTGTATATATTATATATATTACGAAAAATAAAGAAAATCATTTTCGTTGGATTACAAAATGACGAAAACATGGACTGCATTCAAAAGCTGAGAAACAAAATACAAAACAATTATTGGCGTACTTTGGATTTTTCTTTTTTTTTTTTTTTTTTTTTTTTAAATGTGACTTTTGTTTTATTGTTTTCCCCGAAAAGTCCCAAAATTTGGACATGCGTGCTTTCCATCGGACAACTTACACACTGCACATCACAAAGTTTCCCTAGCAGTTTGTTTACAAAATATCCGTTTTTTTAATCTTGAGCCAAAACACATAAAAAATCTTTTTCTTTGTATTAAAAAGAGAAAAAAAATTCTACAGATGTGCTTTTCGTGGAGCACCGGTGACCATTTGCCGTTTTTTTGCTGTTTATTTACAACATTGACCATATGCATACATACACACTCGACAATACAAAGTTGATTTTGTTCAAAATGTCGCCCTGTTCAGCATGAAACGCTGTCTGGTGAAAATTTTGTCATCAGAAACACGAAAATATATTTTTTGTTTTTATCCAAAACACACAGAAAATATCTTCTGATTAAAAAAAAAAATAATACTAATAATTTGGCAGACATTTTTTTTGAATGAAATATCAGCTCCTTCACTTCCTGTATGCCTTTAAGCACTGTCCAACGAAAACCATGTATCGCCTAATGTTTGGAGTCTTTTAAGCGTTCTCTGAAACACAAAGATAAATTACTGGATAAAATACCCCAAAACGAGCCAAAAGTTCTTGCTGTATGTCTGAGAATGAAGATTTTGCCCCTCCGCCCTCTCTGTTTAAAACACGCGAGCCATCAGTATTGGGTCCAAATATTTCCCTGTCAGATGAAGAGGAAGAGATCCTCGGGCCTCCCGGGTGTGAAGTTGTTTTTCCCCACCAAAGATTTGCGAGGGGCTGTCGTGTCCAACAACTCCTGTGTGAGAATTTTATGGAAATATTTTGTCTGTATGCTCACATATAATAAAATACCCTGTTGATACAGCAGTCAAGATGAAAAGCGACATATTTCCAGTTTCACATTAAGCTAAGAGTACTCCAGTGATTTCCTTGCTGATATTTGGATTAATGGCAGGGGCCTGCTCCGAAAACCGCAAAGCCGTTAACGACTATTTAAAGAAGTCAACTTTGAACTTGGTTGTCTGGTGTCGATCGGACGACGAGAATGTCGAGAGCCTCCGACGTCTTTGTAGTCCGTGTTTGTCCAAAGGCCCGGCGGAGTCGTCGGCTTCCCCGCGTACCCACATCACTGACTTTTATGGACCATTTAGAATTGATGTGGCCGTTTGCTCTCGGCGAAGACAACCATCTGAACAAACAAGAGGACGCCGTAACTCAATTGCGTGAATATGGACTCCCTGCTCCTCCTCGGATTCCCCGTCCCCGCAGGACCTCTTTTGGAATAACTCAGACCCCGACGGACGGCCGACGGTTCACATTTTCCACGAGGCAAGAACACCGAGACAGACCGTCGAAATATCCTGTCAAATGATCAACTCTCTCTCTCTCTCTGTAGATTCTCAGTCATCCAGGTCATGCTAATCCGCAAAGGTTGAATCAAGGCAACTGGACTGTTCCTGTTTGTTGAAGACGGTTCACCTTTAATCCAAAAGAAGAACTGAAGAAGCTTTTTGGGTAAAAGGGGAACCGGCTTCAACAAAACACAACAGTCCAGCTGCTTTGATTCAACCTTCACGGAGAATCAACTCAGTCGTAGTACAGAAGTGAGAAACCAAAAGCTAGTTAGCCATCAAACAAGCCCATCCAACCACCGACTGACCAGCCGACCGAACACTGACAGGAACAACGCAGCCGAAGGCCTGAGATGGCCGATAAACAAAAAGCAACCAACCGACCAATCAACCGAATAGCCAACCGATGTATCAACTAACCAATCTACCAAAGCCCAATCAACCTAAAACGCCTGTCGACCAGAACACGCGCAAACCACTAACTAACCAATTCACACTAGCAACAAACCTACCAAACGGTTAACCAACTAATCGGCAACAAATCAACTAATGCGCAATCATCCAAAATTGGCCATCAAGCAATCTATCAACGGACCTCTCAACCAAAACGTTAAATGAAAGGCAGCCGACCAATCAATTTACATCAGCATCAAAATCACTCAACAACTAATTGAAAAGCAACCAACCAACTAATCAACCAACTCGCCAACCAATGTGTCAGCAACCCACCAGTTACATCAGCATCAAACCAACTAAACAAATCAAGCATCAACCAATCCTCCATAAATGACTCATCCTACCAACCAATCAATCACGAGCAACAAACCTACCAAACAGCTAACCAACAATCTATCAACTAACCAGCAAATCAAAGTAGCAAGCAAGCAATCCTAAAATGAGCGTTAAACAAAAGGCACACCACCAACCGGTCGACCAATCGACCAACCGGCGACATCAACGACCAACCAACCAGTCGACCAAGCCGCCGCCCACAGTAACTTGTCAACCAAACTGAGCAAAACCACGTGCAACCCAACAAGCACCGAAACCTGCGATTGCTGCCCGTCGTACTTGCTGCGGCGCGTGCAGAAGCTCGCTCGCGTCCTTCCCGAGACAAACGGGATTAAAATGGCCAATCTGGAGCCGGGTCCAGTCCGCCTCAACAGCCCGGGGAAAGGGGGCGGACCCTTCCGTGCCGTGTTCACGCAGCCGTGTCACATACCATTTCGTCACGGCAAGCGCAAGCGTGTGTGTGTGTGTGTGTGTGTGTGTGTTGGGGGAAGATGGCTGAGACGTGCTCACATCTTAATTGCAATCGCTGCCCTTGAAAAATGGGCCGTTTTGGTCCGGATTTACACTGCAGATCCCACAACAAGGGAAATAAAAGCAAACAATGTAGAGCATCTGGTTGCACAAGTGTGCACACCCTCGTAACTGCAGACGTGGCTGAGTTCAGAATGAACCCCAAATAAAGTTCAGATGCTATACTAGTCTTTTCCAGACATTTTTGGTGTGGCATCTTACTTACAGCACAAGCCGAGAACTTTTAATGTCTCAGACGGAGACTCGGTCATAAGAAGGCTACAAGAGTGAGTAGACCCACAAAGAAGTATCGGGACGTCATGTCCAAAAAGACCCAAGAAATGTTGTTGGTCCTGGGGAAAATGTACTTTCGATTGCAACCCTGCAAAGAAACGTCAGCCCCGGAAGACGGTTTGACCCGGCAACACGAAATTGGTCGAACCCACCCAAAAAGTCTCAAGAAGCACAGAAAGCTGAACATTTTGGTTCAAAGCTGATAGGTTGGGCTCATTTTAGCCATTTAGGTTTGTCCCACCAATTTAATTCACTTTCAGAAGAGGCCTGTTTCGCATCCGATGAGATCCGATTCCAGACATCATTTTTTTGGGGCCCATTTACATCTCCCGTCCTCAAAAACTCACCCTTTTTTTCCCCTATCCTGTTGAGAATGTATTCACTTGCACCCTCCTTCCCCTGGAATTTTGGAAAAAACAAATAAGTCCCCAGAGATGTTTTTACTTAACACCATGAAATTTGGTAGACATGTCTGTCACAAGCAGACCGCAAAAAAAAAAAAAAAAAAAGTCTCAAGAAGCTGTGCTAAAAAAGACAACAGGAAGTCTGCCATGTTGGTTTGAAGAGGCCATCTGTTGTTTTTCCTCTTTTAAATGCCAAATGAACCAGAAGCCCAGGGGGGATCAATACCACGCACGCACGCACGCACACACACACACACTTGTCCAGTTGATAAATATTTGGAGTTTTCTAATTGAAATTGAATGTGCGCTGCTTCAGTTCTGGGGGGTCTTGAAACACATATGGACACATTGTGTGCCTGTCTGATACACACACACACACACAGTTACACTTTAGGACAAAAGGAACCACTATGATGTGTGTGCGTGTGTTGCAATTCCGTGTGTTGCGATTGTATGTGTGTGTGTGAGTTGTCATTATATGTGTGCCACTAGTAAACTGTGTGTGTAGTGATTGTTGGCACTTACACACACACACGATGCATACACAAAAGCATGTTTGCATGTGCACTCGGCGTGAACAATTAATGAACACGCACGCACGTGTTGTGCAGACAGTTGTTTCCATTCTTCTCTATTTTTTTTTTTTTTTTTGTATCATTAAGCAAGTGCAGCATGTGTAGCGCACACGGAGGTTGTTGGCATGTAGCGCGTTGCTGGCGTGTCGCAGCTCACGGAGGGCATGTTGCGTGTTTAAGTGGCCGCATGGCACTCTGGCGTCGCCCGAGAACTTCCGCATTGAAGAGGAAGACGAAGGGGGGGGAGCCTTTGTAACGCTTTGAACGTCTATCACGGGGATTTGGTTCCAGACGCGCGCGCCACCGACGGTGAAAATCCACGATGTAGAGAGAACATATTCAAAAAAAATAATATTTGCAGATTTACCCCTCCCACATGCTTTAAAACTCTTTCAAATGCACTTTTTAAAGTATTCCTTACAATTCATCTTAACAAAAATCATACTACCTTAGTGCTAACATATAGAGGGAAATGCCATAGACGAGCTAATGGAAATTAGCATAGACATTATTCTAACCTTGAAACAACTGCTACTTGAACACGGCCGTAGCAGCAACGTACGTGAACAAAGCATCCGACAAGAGTCACAGGTGATTATTCTTACAGGAATGTTGAGGCACAGCGTGGCACCAGGCCGAGGGCGTGCGTCTTTCAATTCGGACTTGCTTTTTCTTTGGCTTTTGGCGAGCAGCCGCGGTTAAGTTTTCTGCCACACTCTTACTTCGAGCAAACTCTGTCACTCGTTTTGCTCACAGGAATATATTCTTTATCCCCTGCATTTCTAACCGTCTTCTTCGCGTGTGTATACATACACAGTACATATGGATCTATTATCCTGCCCCCTGGTGGCCAAGACGCACACATCACAGAGAATTGCGCAATGTTGAGATTTTGGTTTCCATTTTTTCTTGTTTGTTTGTTTTGCTTATTCCAAAAGAAGGGCGGTGCACTTCTTCTTACACTTGTACTTGGCTTTAAACGTTGACTTTACAGTTTATACAAGCTTTGAGAAAGCCACTCTTAAGCAGAATATGTATTTATTTTCTGTGAGTTCCTTTGTTGTTGTGGTTTTGAGCTTTAGTAACATGTTGCTTGTTGTGAGTGCTTTCGTGTGTGTGTGTGTGCGCCCTGCAGGAATTTTTGTGAGGGGGGCCACAAGTAGCAACACCAAAATCAGCACCACACCGGAAATCGTACGCGCACGTACACGCGCACACACACTAAAGCCCTCCTTGCTCTCGGCTCCTTATTCTACTTTATTCTACTTTATTATTTTATTATTATTATTATTTGAACGTACAATCCTGCGCTTTTTGCTTTGCCGTTAAATGTGCTAAATGCGAATAAGTAATTCATATTGTGACTTAAGTTTAAATTTGGACATCTATTTATGCCTTCACTAATGTACATTTTGTTACTTTAGCTGGATTTTTTGTGTGTGCTCAAGGGTCACATTTTTTTTATTTTTTTTTTATAAAAGAAAAAAATAAGTTTATTTTGATTAAAAAAAAGTCATTCTCATTTACTGGCATCATTGATAATGTAATTATTCACAAAACAATTATTAGCGAAAATACATTTCAAATGTAAAATACAAAACTGTTTATTTTACTAAGATTGTTTTTTTGTTTTGTTTTTAGTATTACTGAAGATAAATCATTCACAAATCAAGTTAATCAATAATGAATACATGCATTTTAATTAACTATTTTTATGGCACACACACACACACAAACTTGATGCAAGGACCGTTGAAAATGTAAAATGCTCCAGTGGGACGGATTTAAAATAATAATTTGTAAATAAAAAATGAGTGGGCTGTGTGTGGCCCATGGACCATACTTTGCCCATCCCTGACATAAATCTTGAAAAAAAAAAAAAAAAAAAAAAGTATTGACCAAAACGTTTTCCTGAACGAATTTAAAGTGACATTTCTTTTTGCACATAAAAACCGCGGCTCAACATGACTTTTTCATCCCTTGTGTGGCCGTCACTCGTTCATTTTCCACTTCAAAGTAATTTAAGAGGGGAAACAAAAACCCACGGAGTCCCGCGAGGGTCGTCACGTGCTTGTTTGCTTGCCTTTTATGAGCAAAACGTTTCAAATTCAAAGGAAAGTTGCTTACAAATGGCGCTGTCGTCCACCTGCAGCAAAGCGAATCTACTGGTAATGAGATTTTATCGTTGATTCAAGATATTATCGTTGATTTGAACAAATATGCTTCAAATGATAAACGCAGTTTAAGTGTCCGCCTCAACGTGGGCGCGTGAACGCAACAGGTGTGTGTGTGTGTGCGCGTGCGAGTAACACGTTTTGTTTGAAAAATGTTTCTTCTTTTTCTTTTTAACCTCATTACACAAACATTATGATCCTATTAGTATAGCAGAACCTTTATTTGTTAGTTTATTTCCGTGAGATGTTCAAGTCCGGTAGTTATTTACAATAAAAAAAAAAAAGTTAACACTCAAGTTAATTATAGTTGTTGGGGTTCCCGCCCCCCCCCCCCCCCCCCCTAAAAAGTTGCGTATCAGTTAATATGGGGAAATAAATGTTTGTTTTGTATGAAGAAAACAGTAAACGTGTTTTTAATTCGATCCCCCCCCCCCCCCCAAAACGTCAAAGTCTTTAAAAAAAAAAGTCATATTTAGCAATGCAAAGTGGTCGCAAAATGACGTCAACGAGCTCGCGCGCGCCAAATGGATTCCAGGCGCGGAAAAAAAAAAAAAAAGTGTGTTGTGGTTGTTGTTGACGACACGCGCGCGCACGAGCCCGCTCACTCTTCCTGACGGTGACGTTTTCATTGCGGTGCTCCGCGTGTGACGTCATGATCAGATGGTAACTTCGTGTGATTTTTACGGATGTATTGTTGATTGTGCGTGTTTTGTGTGTGCGTCATTTGTAGCTATCTAATGTATCCTTGGTGCGTTTATTTTTTTGTTTGAATATAGTTTGGATTCAAAGTGCCACGTGGATTCATTTGTAGTTTTCAAATAAAGGCCGATTGAACGTTTCGAAAAATCATTTTCGGAACTGTCAATAAGTTCGACATAACTGCATAACACTAAACATCAACATCGACAGTAAAGTTTTTAAACTGTTTTCACAATTCTTGTTGTTCTTCCTCTCTTTGTGTATGAAATACCTCATTCAACTAAAATTCTCTTTTCCCATTTTTTAAATAAACAAATTAGAATAAAACCCTCTTACATAACATTTTAAAAACACATTTTCCTCGGCGGGCATTCCAGCAGCTCTTTTTTTTTTCCTATTTATTTTGCTATTATTTGTTTGTTTATATGTATGACCATTTAACTCCGTGAAGCACTTTGTGAGTCCTCTCTGTAAAAAGTGCGATATAAATTTCAACAATTGACTTACCGTAAGTAAGATATTACAAAATATATATTTTTCAAAAGTATTTTCAAAATGCCATCTATACAGTAGTGATCTAAAACAGTGAGCATTATTCATTTTATGTACAACTCGTGATGCGATGGAGGCAGGCGTGTACCTAATGCTGACCACTGTGTGCATGTCAATCATAATAATTATTCCCCCCAAAAAGCAGTTGGAAGTTGTTTTACTCTACTATTATTTTGCAATACACTCTATAATAATAATAATAATAATAATAATGAAAAAAAAAATAATAATAAAATAATGCTACTTTATATACAGGTGTATGTAAAAATGAGTGAAGAATGAAGAGAACATTAAATAAGTCATATATACAGCTGACATTAACTTTCCTTTTAAAAAATAAAAAAAAGTCACCCCAAAACTTTTGGCTGGTTTTGTGTGTGTGTGTGTGTGTTGCGTGTGCGCGTGCGGGTGTGTGAAATGCACGTGAACCCAAATAATGAAATGTGTTTATATCCAGTGTTGATGAAGGCGCTCCAGGCCCAGATGGACGAGCGCCGACATTCCCGTCGCGTCCACGAAGGCAACAGTAGGTCTAACGTTTCCCCACTCACACAAATTAGGGGCCCGGCGGGAAAAGTAAACACGAGAGAATTATTTGGGCAAGAGATGGCTGGGGCGGGGGCGGGGGGGGGGGGGGGGGGGGGGGGGCAAAGAAATTCCCGTGTTTGTATTAATATTCCACCTCTGGGAAAACTCCCGTCGCTGCCAATTTGAAGATGTCGATTCCTGACTTGATTTAACGAAGCGCTCGACGGGGAGAAAGAAGAAGCACGGAGGAGGCGGGAATGTTTAAAGATGGAAAATCACCAATTATTTGGGTTTCCAAATGTCTTCAGGAGCACATGTGGTCCTCGTTTTTTTTTTTTTTTTTTTTTTTTTTTTCAGGTCGGGACAGGCCGAATCTCCGTGGTGACCCCGTGACCCCCGGCTCCTCGGAATGACACGATTCCGCCCGTCTCGCTCCCCGGCCCCGGAGGTTCAAAGTTCACCGGCGGGGAGCAGCAAATTAACCCAATGTGTCAAAGGCGCCATGACACCATGTTCACATTCGGAGGCCCCAAATGAATCCGCGTTTGAAGGCTTTTTCATACTCCAAAGTACGAGAAAATCAACATTGGACTCCAAAGAATTGCCACCATTGCGACCCCCTCCCATTTTTATTGGGCGGAAAATTCAAACCCCTAAGGCTTTTTTCACTTAGCCGCGTGAAATTTAATCGCAATGTCTATCATGAGTAGAGCCGTAAAAAGTTTCAAGAAGCCATGCCCGAAAAGTCTGCCATTTTGGTTCATAGCGGCCATTTTCCCTTTAAAAGACGACCTGTTGGTGGATTGATTTATTTTATTTTATTTTACAATTCGACCCCTGTAGCCACTTTCACTGAGCAACGTGAAATTTGGTCAAGGTTTATCATGAGTAGACCCACGAAAAAGTCTCAAGAGGCCTTGCCTGAAAAGACACGGGAAGTCTTCCATTTTGGTTTGAAGCGGCCATTTTAGGGTCATTTCGGCCATTGACCTTCTAAAAGCCGGATTTTAAACACAATTCCGCCCCCGCGGCCAGTTTCACTTCGCTGCGTGAACCTTAACACCGATTGGCCATTATAAGAAGACCCACAAAAAAAACTCTCAAGGATTCATGTCCGAAAAGACATGGAAAGCTGCCATTTTGTTTTGAAGCGAACATTTCGGGGTTATTGCTGCCATTTACCTTCAAAAGTCAACTTGTCTGCAGAATTTTTGAAAATTCAGCCCCCAGGGCCAGTTTCACTGAGCAACATGTTTTTTGGTTAAAATGTCTATCATGAGTAGACCCGCCAAAAAAAAAGCCCACAGGAAGTCTGCTATTTTGCTTTGAAGCAGCCATTTTCGGGTCATTTTGAAAGTTTTTGCCCAAATTTGAACTACGTATATTAGACAGATGGCTGATGCTAAATTGTGAAACATTTTTGTTTTGGCCATTACGTGTTTGCTAACTTTGATGACTCGACATAAAACACAAAACTCTATCGTAATAACTTCCAAGATAGAAGAAACGGCCATTTATTGCTGTGAAACACTTCTTCTCCTTCTTTTTCTTGGTCTTCTTGGTTTTTCTTCTCCTTTTTCCTGGTCGTCTTCTTCTTGGTCTTCTTCTTCTACCTCATCTTCTTGGCTTTTCTTCTTCGGCCGAACCGATCCCGAGACCCCGCCTCCTTTCCCGGGAAGATCACCTCGCGGGTCTCGGTGGCTCTGCGGTTAAAGACGTTTCAGTTCAGCTGTCACAAATTATGTTGGCCTGCCCAGCTGTCAAAACAGGGTGGGAGGGGTCTTCGTGTGTGTGGAATAGGGGGGCTGTTAGTGTGTGTGTGTGTGTGTGTGTGTGTGTTGGGGAGGGGCTGTCATTTCGGTTCCAGCTCGCATGCCATGAAAGGACATGGGGACGGGGGCGACGGGGGGTGGGGGGGGCACGGGGGGCTTTAAACGTCGTGTTTGGACACAAGCAATTATCTCTAATTATTGTTTTTCTTTTCAGTTTGCCCGTCCCGATGGAGGTCCGACATGCAATAATCCGCTCCGGTCGGCCGGGATCGGGCTCGGGCCCGGACGGGGTCCCCTTAGGACCTGGGCGGCTTTCATCTCAATGTGAGTCAGGAGTTGATTCAAACGTGGACTGATGGGAGAATTAACCCCCGGGACCCAGCTTTCAATGGGCTCAGCCGAGAGATTATGTGTGTTGATGGCAGCCTTTTATATGCGAGCACAACTTAGCCTCTGTCCACACCTACGACACCATTATTTGGAAAAACTTACTTTACTGGGCCACACCGGGAGCAGTTTCTTTTTTTTGTTTTTTTTTTTTTGTTCGACAATTCATGTAAAAACATATTTTCTGGCTGTCAAGTGCACGCCAGAGCAGCAGGTGGCGCTAAAACGTATGACGCTGACCTGTACCTACCAAATTTCCACTTGAGGACCATTTTGGCTATTTCCGGCGGTGTCAAAGATAAATTCCTTGTGGAGATTTCGTCTGATTGCTATCAAAATTGAGCCTCGTACATGAGACAGACTGACAACGCTGAATTGGGAAGAAGTTCAGGTTTTCTCATTGAAGTGTCGTCGGCGCATGTCGGCAAAGTTTCCCGACGGGCCACAAAATACGAAACCGATGACGTCGCAAAGTGAGGCATTTTCTTTTTTCACGAATATTCTGTTGAAACTCGGCCCTCCTCCGACGCGAAGTGCGCTACGTGACAAATGTGGCGGTCCTTGGCGCAATCGCGAGGCAGACCTCTTTTTTTTTTTTTTACAAAAATCCCGCTTGCATCCTTTGGTTTCGGCGCGAGAGCCAAACCCCAAATAAAAGGCACGCTCGGGCCAAAACCACAAAGTTGAAGTCCAACATGGCCGCCAAGCCAAGGGAGGAAGAGGAAAGGAAGAACAACAGAAATAGACCTGCGTGTTTGTCATCAGTAAATCAATCATTTCAATCGATTAACGCTCAAGTACGTAACCCGAGTGTTGTCTACGAGCAGCAGCTAGCATCCAAATATTAGCGACGACATCAGAGCATTTTGTTTTGAAGCGGCCGTTTCGGTGTCATTTTGGTCACATCCCCTTCAAAAGCGAACCCGCTCCTAGATTTTAGGAAAATTCAGCGCCCGCAGTCAATTTCGCTTAAGAAAATGAGATTTGTTAGACATGTCATTCATGAGTCGAGCGAGAAAAAAAAAGTGCAGAATGTCTGCCGTTTTGGTTTATCGTCTTCACCGTTTGTCTTCAAAAGCCAACTTGTCGCTGGACTTCTTCCCAGGATTCAGCCCCTGGAGCCACTTCCACTTAGGAAAATGATATTTTGGAGACACGTTTGTCACGAGTAGACCCAGGAACAAGTCTCAAGAAGCCATGCCCGGAAAGACATTTTGATTTGAAGCCTCCGATTTGGAGTCGTCTCGGCCATTTCCCGACAATAGTGAACTTGTCCATGGATTTCTTTAGGAAATTCAGTGGCCGGAGCCAATCACAATGAGAAAAATCATACTTGGTAGACATGTTTGTCACGAGGAGACCCAGCAAAAAGTCTCGAGAAGCCACAGGAAGTCTGCCGTTTTGGTTTGAAGTGGCCATTTTGGCCATTTCCACCGCTAATAGTACTTTTTCCCGGTCCTTCAGAGACGGACTTGCCCGAGAGATTTGATCCGACTGCTCCTAAAATTTCAATGACACAATATATACGAGACAAATGGGCAATGCTAAATTGTAAATCGTTTGCATTTTCATCATTACGTTTGGGTGGAGCATGGCGGTTGAATTTGCTGACTCGCCATTGTTTATTGTAGTTTTCGTTTTGTGTTATTGTGACTGAAAGCGAGGCGCAAATGGTGCAAATTTGCCGTTTTCAAATGAGTCATCAAAGACATAAGAAGTGTCTTGTGTGCGGTACACATGTTTGTGTGAGAGAGGTCTTTGTTTCGGGGGGGGGGGGGGGGGGTTGTCTGCGTCTGTGTTTGATTTTGACCCGATTGAAACCCAAAACTCGGGAAAAGCTGACAAAACACGACGTTCACCAGGTGGTTAATGAGCGAGCAGAAATGACCAGTTGACCAGCATCGTATTGACGAGCCCACTGTGATGCGCCCCCCAAACTTCAGTCCGTCGCCCGGACCCCCATCTGCAAGATATTACACACCCCACTCCAAGGGGGGGGGAAAAAAAAAAAACAGTGTTTGTTGAACATGTGCAACAGACGGGTGGTCCCATGATAACGCCGTACGTCTTCATGATGTCTCCGAGTTGGAGACGCGACTGCACATCCTTTCAAGCCTCGGTTTGGATACATTTATCGTATGAAAAAGTATCAATTGAAATACTCGTATCATTTAGAAAACATAAATCTTCACACTTGTTTAAAAATATGAAAGAAGTAAAAAAATATAAAACCAGAAATATTTTTTCAAAAGTTACAACACGCCTTAATTTCAATACAATCATACATTAAAAAAATTTTTTTAAATGTTATAAAAAAATAATAAATCAATTACAAATATATACAATTCGTTAGATAGAAAATATACATATTAAATACAAATGGTCTTCCTCTTTTCCTTTGGGCTTGTCCCTTTAGGGGTCGCCACAGCGCGTCATCCTTTTCCATGTCAGCCTATCTCCTGCATCCTCCTCTCCAACACCAACTGCCCTCATGTCTTCCCTCACGACACCCATCAACCTTCTCCTTGGTCTTCCTCTGGCTCTCTTGCCTGGCAGCTCCGTCCTCATCATCCTTCTACCAATATACTCCCAATTTCTCCTCTGGACGTGTCCTAACCATCCAAGTCTGCTCTCTCTCACTTAGTCTCCAAAACATCGAAGCTCGGCTGTCCCTCTGATGAGCTCATTTCTAATTTTATCCAACCTGGTCACTCCGAGAGCGAACCTCAACATCTTCATTTCCGCCACCTTCAGCTCGGCTTCCTGTTGTCACTGCAAACGGGAAGGGGCTCAGGGCTGATCCCTGATGCAGTCCCACCTCCACCTTAAATTCCTCCACTTTTCCATCAACATCCTCAAGGCAAATAATGCATCTGTGGTACTCTTTCTAGTCATGAAACCATACTGCTGCTCGCAAATACTCACTTCTGTCCTGAGTCTAGCCTCCACTACTCTTTCCCATAACTTCATTGTGTGGCTCATCAACTTTATTCCTCTATAGTTGCCACAACTCTGCACATCACCCTTGTTCTTAAAAATGGGCACCAACACACTTTTCCTCCATCCTCAGGCATCTTCTCACACGCTAGAATTCTATTGAACAAGCTGGTGAAAAACTCCACAGCCACCTCTCCTAGATGCTTCCATACCTCCACAGGAATGTCATCAGGACCCACTACCTTTCCATTTGTCATCCTCTTTAATGCCTTTCTAACTCCACCCTTACTAATCATTGCCACTTCCTGGTCCACCACACTTGCATCTTCTACTCTCCCTTCCTTCTCATTTTCCTCATTCATCAACTCCTCGAAGTATTCTTTCCATCTATCTAGCGCACTACTGGCACCAGCCAACACATTTCCATCTCTATCCTTAATCACCCTAACCTGCTGCACATCCTTCCCATCTCCATCCCTCTGTCTGGTCACCCTGTATAGATCCTTTTCTCCTTCTTTAGTGTCCAACCTGGCAGACCAGTCATCAAATGCCTCTTGTTTGGCCTTTGCCACCTCTACCTTTGCCCTATGTCGCATCTCAATGTATTCCTTTCGCCTCTCCTCGGTCCTCTCGGTGTCCCACTTCTTCTTCGCTAACCTTTTTCCTTGTATGCTTTCTTGAACTGCAAGGTTCCACCACCAAGTCTCCTTCTCTCCTTTCCTGCCAGAAGATACACCAAGTATCCTGCCTGCCTCTCTGATCACCTTGGCTGCAGTGGTCCAGTCTTCTGGAAGCTCCTCCCGTCCACAGAGAGCCTGTCTCACCTCTTCCCGAAAAGCTGCACAACACTCGTCCTGTCTCAGCTTCCACCACATGATTCTCTGCCTTTGTCTTCTTAATCTTCCTCCCCACCACCAGTCATCTTACACTCTCCCCTACCACTACCTTACAGTCGGTAACCTCCTTCAGATGACATCGTCTGCACAAGATGTAATCCACCTGCGTGCTTCTATCTCCACTCTTGTAGGTCACCCTATGTTCCTGCCTCTTCTGGAAAAAAGTGTTCACTACAGCCATTTGCATCCTTGTTGCAAAGTCTACCACCATCTGTCCCTCCAAGTTCCTTTCCTGGATGCCGGGACTTACCCATCACTTCTTCATCACCCCTATTTCCTTCACCAACATGTCCATTACAATCTGCACCAATCACGACTCTCTCTCTGTCCGGGATGCTCAGAACTACTTCGTCTAGCTCCTTCCAGAATTTCTCTTTGACCTCTAGGTCACACCCTACCTGTGGGGCATAGCCACGAATCACATTACACATAACACCCTCAATTTCAAGTTTCAGCCTCATCACTCGATCTGATACTCTTTTCACCTCCAAGACATTCTTAGCCAACTCTTCTTTTAAAATAACCCCGAATCCATTTCTCTTCCCATCTACACATTAGGTCAAATAATTTCAACCCTGCCCCTAAACTTCGAGCCTTACTGCCTTTCCACCTGGTCTCCTGGACACACAATATATCAACCTTTCTCCTCATCATCATGTCAACCAACTCCCAAGATTTTCCTGTCATAGTCCCAACATTCAAAGTCCCCACATTCAGTTCTAGGCTCTGTGCTTTCCTCTTCTCTTTCTGCCGAAGAACCCGCTTTCCACCTCTTCTTCTTTGACTTCAACCCACAGCAGCTGAATTTCAACAACAAATACTGTATACAATTTCATTGAAACAAAATAGTACAGTAATACCAAAATAACAATAAAAATATTTAAAAATTGAATTTGAAAAAGACATCACTAATACTACTAAATGTTTAATTAATTACATTAAATATATATATATATATATATAATTTATTCATGTATTTGCTGTGGAAAAACATTTTTGGGGGGAATTGTATATTTAGAAGAACACTGATTTGTGATTAGCGTTGATTTTAGCATTAGCATTTGACTCAAAGAGTTTGAAGGCGCGAGTAGCGACGCCTTTGTCTGTTTGTCAGGATAACTTCTTGGATAAGGTATCGTCACAGATTTGGATAATTCATGAATCACAATCAGATTGTTCAAATATCGGACACAACAAGTCATATTGTGTCCGATATTTGAATGACTTGAATGTTATTCATTCATTACAAAGACTCAATGAATTTGTTTTCAATAAAAAAAAAAGCTTTAGTGTTCTTTTTTCCTTTCGAGCGTCTCTCGGCGTCCAGATGCGCGAGGACGCCGCCAAAAGATGAGCCCGCTCCAATTTGGGCAAAGTTGCAGGTGTCAAGGGTGATAGGTCGTAGGTCCCGCTAGTGTGGGTGGCTCTGACGGGGTCCTGTTAGCGCTTAATGAGGCCTCCATGAACACGCCCACGGACCCTTGTCACAGGGCTGGGGTGTGGCGGGGGGCGGCGGGGGGAGGGGGGGGGGGGGCTAATCGGCGAATATTCTCCTTTGACAAGAGAGATTACACGCCAGCACAATGGAGATTTAGCTGGAAACGTCGCCGCTAAAGAGACGGCGCACAAAAAGATGGCGCATCGGTCCGTCACAGAGGCCAATTAAGGTTGGCGGCGGGGGAGGGGGGCGACGTGACACCAGTGAAGACACGCCACCAAGGGACAATGGTGGCGGGGAACGGGACGGGGGGTTGGGGTGGGGGATTTCAGAGCAGCACAGTGAGGACATTACCGTGTTCCCGTGCTATAGCGTTCATTTTTAAGTGATCTTTTTTTTTTTTTTTTACTGTATATCGAACACTCCCAATTCAGTGAAAAACAGTCGTACTTGGACTTATGAGGTGAATTCATTCCGTGACCAAGTTTTCCTACCGTTTCTGATCACCTTAAGTAGTGTTTTGTCGGCCACGTTGGCGGTCGAGATCGGGAGGAGAAGCTCGGCTCGAAACGGAAAGACGAGGAGACCGACTCGTGTCCGTTTCCGTTAGTAAACAATTGATGCTGTGTTATAAATGTTCCAATCTCCTTAGATGTGCTAAGATGAGGGCTAAACGCTTCACGTCATGAACAAGTACGATCCTTACACAATTCCAACATCTTTCACCACCTACCTGTGTGCTACGACAAACGGAAAGAAAACCGAGACTGTTTCATTCAATGACCCGGAATAGTTGACAGTTTGGCTTTGTTGAACTAAAACATCATTGACTTTGCTTAACATTAGCTTCAAGGCTACTTAGCGGTTAGCATACCATTGTGGTAGTTAAAGAATCCTACATTTATGTATGTTTTGCAGCAACAGTCGACCAATAGCAAACGAAATATGTATGGGTTTTTTTTGTGCAAATCTGCATTACTTAAGAGTATTGAACTGAACAATGTAAACATTGAAAATGGAGATATGCACTACATGTTAAGTATGTAATGTGTGTTGTCCAAAGTTGCCAAGAGTTAAAGCTTACTTTCAACCAAGAACAAACACGGATTCATGAATTAAGTGTCTGGCACCGAGTGAAAATCCTCACCTCCTTCTTTTCCTTGACAAATGTTCTTCTCGCCCTGAATACAAGTTGGCAGTGGGAAATGATGAAACGAGACCTTGTCCCTCCCACCTGTATTGTTGCAACCAAGCACCACACAGTGAGTGACCATTTTGTGATAGTGGCTCTCATTCTAACTCGCTGCTTGTTTACAGAACCACTGACTGCTTGCCTGACATGCTAACTAGCAGCAGGTGAGGCTTAGCGCTTACATCTGTTGAAACTTTTAGCGCAGGCTGTGGCTAAATGTGATTCGTTTGTCACTCTCATGTAGCCGCCGCGATGCGTTCGGTCGCTTCCGTGCGGCCGACGTGAAAAGAAAGTCTTGTGAGGTTTCCCGTCTGGACGGGAACCGTGCCAAACCTCAGCGTGCATGTGCTACAAATGTGCATGACACGGACCACCGGGGCACCGCCACGTTATATGTATTTTTATTTTATTATACATGTGTGCACGCGTGCACACATGTAGCAGCGTGCTAACCTTTGGCGTGCCGAATCGCGTTGTGTCTGCAAAAGTCATCGATGTGACTACAAACCGCTAATATGTGACATTATGAGCTTTCCATGTGCGACAGCGTGGCTGGAGTCCCGGGTCTTCTTTTATTTCCCAGCCGAACCCGACACAAACGGCAACGTTGGTGTCGTTAGCATCTGGACCAGCGAATCCATCCGTCTTCAGGATTCCCGATGAAGTCATTTTGGCTTGGTTTGTTTACTGCGTCACATCAGCTGAACGCTATCAGGCTTGGTTGAACTGAAGACAAGCACATAGATAGGCAGCTAGGTAGACAGGTAAATAGCAAAGTAGATTAGATGGCTTACCCTTTATTGAATACTAAATACAGTAGATAGATAAATCGATGTAGAGTCGAAATGAATAAAATGTAAAGACTTTTCTATTTTTGCTTACATTTTGAGTGCAATTCCACAACAACCCCATTCGATAGATAACGGAGATGTAGTCGTTCTAGTTCTAAACGAAGGTTCTAGGCCCAAGAGGAGGGACTGTAGTTGAAAGAAAAGGTTTTAGTCCAATGAGAAGGTTCTAGTCGAGAGAGAAGGTTGTAGTCCTGAGAGAATATTCGAGGCCCAAGAGAAGGTTGTATTCCAGAAGAATGTTCTATACCGGGGAGGTTGTACTCCAGTGAGAAGATTCTAGTTCTGAGAGAAGGTTCAAGTCGAGAGAGAGGGTTCCAGTCCCAAGAGAAGGTTTTAGTCCCAAGAGAACAAACTAGTCCAAAGAGTAGGTTCCAGTCCCAAGATATGATTTTAGTCCTTAGAGAAGGTACTAAACCCAAGGTAAGGTTCTAATGCAGAGAGAAGGCCCCCTGCCAAGAGAAGGTTCAAATCCCACGAGAAGGTAGTAGTCCTGAGAGACGCCACTGAACCCAAGAGAACTTTCTAATCCAGGGAGAAGGTTCTAGTCCTAAGTAAAGGCTCTCGATCCACGAGAAGATTCTAGTCCCAGAGAGAAGGAGCTAGTCCCCAGAGAAAGTTGTACTCCAGAAAGAAGGTCCCGAGAGGATTTCATCCAAAGGTCTGTCTGTGTTTTCCTCATGTTTTTTGTGAGTGGGTCCAGCTACCATTGTACACTATGTGACACTTTTACAGTGATACAAACATTGACATATCAATAGTAAACATTGAATCGGTGTCTATCACAACCGGATCCTGAAAAGCAGATGCAGTATGTGGATTTTCTCAGTGAAGAGGACAGACGTTTACATGTTAATGATTGGAATGGAGGCTGTGATTTATTCCAATAATTTAACTACTAACAAAGGCAATTACTGGCGACACGGTCGTTTTCCACCTTCACACTTGTGTGGCAGGACATTGGCGTGTGCGTGCGCAAGTGTGCGTGCGCGCGGCACTCGCCCGAGACCACCCGTGCAGCCTTCATATCGATGATGCTCATAAAAAGTTACAATGAGGCTAATTGTCCTCCTGTACTTCAGATCTGATTGCCAGCGTATGAAAGTCAATAAAATGTGGTATTTGTGGCTTATGGGGGTGGGGGGGGCTTATGGGTAAATCCACTTTAGCACGAACGATTCACCAGCCCCCCGCTGTCTGGACCCGATGTGTAAAAGCGAGAGTCTCTCCAAGCCGGAACATGTGCCGCCTCGTGCCGACTGAGTAGCCAAACGTTCACTTCACTCGGTCAATGAGTGAGCGGGCTGCATGCTAACGAGCGATGCTAATTGGCTCCTCCATTAGCATTCTCCAAAGCTCGCAGTCGGTTTGCACGATGAACCGTCCCAGCATATGCGCCTCCTTTGCCTTGATTTCACCCATGATGCCCCCCAATTGGTCCCTGAGTGCTGCCCTCAGGTCCTTATGATGCCCCCTCGGATTCCCACCCCTGATTCGAGCCCTTA